>NC_051154.1:79138128-79166715 GCF_013339745.2 Dermacentor silvarum | reverse complement strand
TTGCAGGTGCAGAACATGCGCGGAAAGCACTCGAACCTTGTCAAACTGCGTGCTCCGACATACCTGGTTACAAGCACACACCAATGGATTTTATAATTAATGGCAAGAGACATAATGTGGCGATGTCGGTGGATGAAATGAACGATTTTATGGCGAGTAAGTATTCGTTTTTAGCAACGCACGCGCGGGGAGTCGAAGATTGTCAGCAACACAGCGCGGTGCGCTTCCGCGTCCCGCTCCCAGCAAGTTCTAGCAGCACAAAGATGGGGAGCCAAATAATCTCCTTACTCCGGTGTCGTCGAGGCGCCTGACGACCTACAGGTTCAACGAACCTGTCCACTTTCGGCCGCTCTTTCACCACATTGTTTTTGGACGAAGTCGATCAGCATGTCGTCTTCGCTGTCAGACGAACTTGAAAAAAGCTCATCGATTGCGGCAACTAGCAGCGCTTCCATTCTCATTGCCGACATCTCGACTAGTTAACTCCGTCAACTCCGTGCAACCGCAGCTATCGGGCCAGAGCTTGCGCGGTTCCGCAATCCGCAGTCGGCGGTGCGCGCGCGTCTCGCAGTGCTTGCTGGGATTGCACCCCGGCGCACCGCCGATTTTCTCGGTGCGAGACGGGGCAACGGAAAACCGCCCCAACAGAGTGCGCTTCCGGTGATCGAGGATGGTCGGTGCGCACCGGTGCGGTTGATCGAGGATGAAAGTGCGCACCAAGGCGCCCCGGTGCGCACCGGTGCGGGTGATCGAGGACGCTATTAGTAGTAGTATGCCCGCGGAAGGAAAGTTTCCCCTCTCCCAACTCTTCCTGGCGCACATGCGCCTGACGCGACGTTCGCTGCACGTGCGGCAGTCATGGGACCCGAGGATTCCCACTTCTGCATCATCATCGACAAGCCATCATCGACATCATCGCAGTCGATGATGGCTTTGTGTCGTGAGAGGAAATCCCATCCAAGAATGACGTCGTGAGAGCAGGATGGCAGCACAACGAACTCAATAATGTACATCATGTCCTCAATTACAACTCGGGCCGTACAAGCTGCTAACGGTTGAACATGCTGCGCTGTTGCGGTATGGAGGGCTACGCCATCAACTGGCGTCGTCATTTTCCGGATGGAGCGACAGAGTCCATAGGCGGAAAGTTTTCATTTCTCCGGTGGGGGGGGGGGGGGGGGGCGGCCGGCTTTCCACAACCTACCCATATATATATATATATATATATATATATATATATATATATATATATATATATATATATTCCCTGGCAAACAATTTTATATTTCTCGCTTTATGGCGACAGCAATTATATCGGCACTCCAGGCAAATTTTCGCTGTTGTCATCGCCGTGATGTTCCGCATTAAATCCAAAAGCCATATAAATGAGCGACCCATGCACTGTGGGTGCGGGAAAAAGCACGTAACTGTGAGCCGAAAAGGATGGCAGCTTGATGGGCAGTATCTTCCCACGCGCTCAATATTCGGGTTAGTTCTCGGTCACGTAATCAAACGCGAATGGAAAACAGAGCACGCGTCTTCTCCTCTAGCCCTGCCGTAGCTCTGAATGACTGTGCGCGGCTGACGCTTATGCTGCTCTCGTGCCATATCTAATTGTTGGTAATAATTAGTGGGTGCAATGATAAAGGGCGAGCAGGGATGGCTGCTAACTTCATGCGCGCTGTCTTCCTGTTCGGACTGTCTTTCCGCGCCCCTAGAGTTGCAGAGTTAAGCGACAGAGATCATTGCAGATCACTGACAGAGGCCGTCTGTAGTGGACATAAAAATAGGGAAATAATGATGATGAATCTAATTTTCGGAGTTGCGGTGAATCGCGCGGTTGTACGAACTGTTCGCTTCCGCTGCCGGCGTTCTTCATAATTCTTTCGTTGTGAAAGCGAGTGCTCGAGGTCATCCGGTGAGCTATTTACAGGTATACATGGCCCGTGCATTACACTATGCTTGCTATTTCAATTTTAGGTGAATGTTTACTACATTTTATATGGCCAGTATAACTAACGTGTAGACTCCTGTAAGGGCCGCACTTTTCTGTCGCGATTTTGACGGGCCTTTCAGAGGACGGGGCTATTTGACCTCATTTTCCCGACTACGAGTATGAAATACGCCATAAACCTCTGCGATCGCCTCCTCTCGACATCCAGTAGCGACGCGCGACAATTCGCTGTTGAGCCCGATCAGAATCAGCGCACGGAACGCGATTGCTCCTCGGTTGGATGCCTTTTTTTTATATTGACTGTCAAGTTGGGGGTGCGGCCCTTACACGGGTGCGATCCTTACACGGATTTACACGGTAAGAATCTTCCTTCGTGTAATTGTCTTCTACTTCGCTATCACTAATACTTCACTATCACTAATACCTGGCGCCCTTTCGAGACAGCCACCGCCCTCCCTGGTTCCGCGAACTGACCGCTATGGAGAGGCGAATCTTGAAAGGGGCCAGTGTCTGGCAATCCCGGGGGAACGACATCAACGTTCGGTTCCCAAGGTGTCAACCGCTGCCTGTGTTCGGGGGCGACCTAGCAAGATTGGAGGCGGAGCCCGGCGGGAAACGACGACACATCACGTGCGGGATATGGCCACCTGATCAAAGGCTGTCATTGGCTAAAAGAACTAAAGTGTATTCCCTCGTCGAGTGAAAGAGGGAAACGGAAGGGATAAAACAGGGGACTTGATCGAGTGTTGTGAGAGACGCTTGACCATGTAGAGGACGCTCGACGATGTAGAAGGCTCAGAGATGTAAACGCTACTACATGCAAAGATGTTAGCACGTGGACGGCTCCAATATCATGGAGCCCTGCTTGTAAAATATCATATGTACATTTGTATATAAAACAGTTTTCTAATCTCCCTGGATATCTCCTCCTCTTGGCACCTGGCACGGCACAATACATGGAACCCTTCGTGGCCGCTCGGACCGTCGACGTTCGCAACAGCGTGTAGTGGTTGACGCGGTGTGAAAGCAGGGTGCGTTCGAGGCCGCGCGACAACGTCGGCGTACGTGAATGGAGCAGCTACCGAATGCGGCTGGTGGGACACTGGCACAGCGTCGGCAATTTCTGCTTTGATTGCCTGCCGAATAGCGGGTGATAGGTAAGGAGCAGGACGCGGCTGGGGCTGTTGCTGAGCAAACTGCACCAGTGAGAGCTGCCGAGCTAATTCCTCGCGTATGAACGCCTGGAGCTGCGGCAGCAGTGTTGACTGGTCCGAGTTGACGGCCAGGCCTGCGAGGATGTCGTCGTTGGTAACCAGGCGACGAGTCAAGGCCCGCTGTTTCTGGAGTTCGTCGTAGCTCTGACACAATTTGACGAGTTCCGCTACGCTTGTTGGGTTTTTTGCAAGCAGCAACTGAAAGACGTCATCGCCAATGCCTTTCATGATGTGCTTGATTCTTTCAGATTCGGGCATCGAGGCATTGACGCCCTTCGAGAGGTCGAGAACGTCCTCAATATAGCTTGTGAACGACTCGCGGCTGCTGAGCGCGCTGGCGCAAACGCTGTTCGGCGCGCAACTGGCGCACGGCGGGGCGTCTGAACACATCTATGAGGGCGGCCTTGAATGCAGACCAGGTGGAAAAATCTGTCTCGTGGTTTTTAAACCACAGATGAGCCACATTTCAAAGTTAGAAGATGACATTGTTCACTTTAGTAGTGTCATCCCATTGGTTGTGGACGCTTACCCTATCGTGAGTCAACTTACCCTATCGATAGCCAGTCCTCCACATCACTGTCGTCGGTGCCGCTGAAGACCGCTGGATCCTTCAGGTAAGGCACCCAGGAGCAGATGACGGGTGGAGGGGGCGTGGACGGTGGGGGCGTGGTTGCGTCTTCGGGCATAACGGGACGAAGCATACGGGTGCGGAGTTCCAGGATGGAAGCTTGGCAGGTCGTACCCAGCACCTCCACCAATTGAAGTGAGGTTTATTGGAACAGGCGTAGATGTAGATCCTTCGCATATACTGGCACGGAACGGGCGGCTAAAACAGTTACGTCGGGCAGCTTGCTTGCTTGATCCTCATCCGTGGCGCTTACCCACTACGGGGGATTGGCCAAGAAGCCGGCGGTTAAAGGTTAAAGGGAAGGGGGGAGAAAAAAAACTAGACGAAAAAGTAAATCAGGGTTTATGATTACCGGGCAGAGACAGAAATAAAATAATTGTAATTATATATAAACAGTAAATTTTTTTGGTGGTATTAGAATAATTTCGAAACAATTGGCGATTTAATGAGCTATCCAATTGTTTCGAGAATTAACAGGGTAGTCTTTTTGTGTCACAGATATAGTCACAGAGGGCCACGCAGATGTTCCTGTGGCTAAAGCCCAATGAAGGAGCCCCGAAGGAGAGGATATTTTGAGCAGTTAGAGAAATGCCCAATTTTCAGAATGAAAATTCGAATTTCTTCCTCTGATTCCTAAAGCGCTCTCAACCGTAACTTCGGCGTCGTCTTTCGCGGAGCGATCACGATGCTGCTGCTCTTGGTGGTGTGCATCATCTTCAGAGCATGGTGTACGTCTTCTTCATCACAAGTCTAATAATAAGAAGAGAACATGATGGGTTGTGGAACTACAGACTATGCATAATATTTTTGCCACTCGCCCGTGCTGTCGGGCGAGTGGTAAAAATTTCTTCAGACGCAAGGTACAGCACCATAATAAAAAAACTTAAAATGACAGTTTTGAAGAGCCGCTAACGATTGACCTATGCTCGAGAATAAAGCAGCTAGGAAACCTGGTATATAGAAAGAAACGGCGCAATTCAGTATTGACACTCATGCTGCATTCTATCCATATTCAGCGATTTTAAAGCTCCTTTAGGGAGTACCCCGTTTTACAAGGGATTTAACAAAATTTATTCGCATGCTCACTGAACGCTTTACCTTTATCAGTTGTGTCCATTTCTTCTACTTCGAGTAGGCACATTGCATATCTTTCGCATATTTTAATGGGCACTTCTTCCAGTAAAAATTTCCTGCCGTCGATTTCTCTCCATCGTTCTGGAGGCTTCCGCAGCGCACGCCAGCGTGTTTATTCGAGCCGCGTAGGCTTTTTCATATGTGCGCCGATTTCTTGTGACAAACGGCGATCATAAGAGGCTGATAAATTAATAAAAAATCAACATTGTTGATCACGACTTATGATGGTTGTATCAGGATGTGCAGAGCGTGGACGGACGATGCTGCCGCATTGTCTCTCGGCAGCGTCTGACGTTTTTCTCAACAATGCTTCGAGCAAATAAAGTTCTCTCTTTACCAGACTGCTCTGCTCGAAATCTCCGTTCCCGCGGACGGTTCCTTCGATTCGTTCCGGTTCGGGTTCAGTTCAAAAATGGCGGGAAAAAATACGGGTTCGGTTCCGGTTCGACACCCTGACCGATACCATATATGAAAACAGCGCTGGCGTGGGCTTCGGACCCACTGCGCATGCGCAACCTCGCCTGCGCCGCCGCCTCGTTACGCGTCGCCACACGCTACGCGTCGCTCGCGCGTCGCTGCGCTCCGCGCGAGCGACGCGTAGCGTGTTCACGCTTTCTAAACAATGAGCCACGCAACCGGTGGAATTCAAAACACCTAAAGAGCGGCGCTCAAATTTTGCGTTAGGGAGTATCGTAATGGTCGGTTAACATTTAATATTATGAGCGGTTCAGTACTAGTGACAGAATTATAATGGGGAGCGCCTACGTCATCGAGCTAGTACTTCAATGTCCCGGGGGAGTCTCAAATCGTGAGCTGCATTTACCTTAATTTCTCAATTACTAAAGTGATGTTCGCGATAATATTGATGCCTTAGAGTTTCTCGAGCATTAATCTGTCGCTTTAGCTTCACTTAATATTTGCCTTCAGTGTCCCTTTAAGGCCCCCCCCCCCCCCCCCCCCCCCCACCAGGCCACATAGCAAATTTTGGTTATACGCTGGAAGTTGTTACGTGCCCTCTTCGAAACGTTATACCGCAATAATTTAGCGAATCGGTTCATTAAAGGGCCAGACAACCGCGCAGAACATGAATCGAGATAACCCCGCTGATGGAAAGATTGCCTATCGTACTGGTTAAAACGAGCCAGGTTTTTCTCATTAAACGGGATTTTATATTTTTAGTTCTTCACTAAAAGTCGCGAAAAAACATGAAGATGCATGAGAGGTCTACCATGTGACCTCCTAAGTGTACGCGGTTCCTGGTCTCTTCATTAGTATTGAAATGCAGTGCACTTTTTTCGGTTATAAGTTTTTTTTCTATATACTTACAGTGTGCAGATAGGCCTTCGTTTGTAGCAAGTAGAAAAGTGGCGCTGCCTTCGCCTTCGTTTTCCATGAGTTGGCTTGGCTCGTCTATGGACAGAAATGCCACGACGGGGGCCAGCCAGCCATGGCGTAGGGCCGTAGGCTTGTACTTGAGGAATAACGCGATACAATCAAGTATAGGAAAGTTCTGTACGACAACGCAAACTTATAGTACCAGCTTTTTATTTTCAAAAGTGGTTGAAAAGGTGAAAATGCAGGTGGTTAAGCACAGTTGCACTCACTCCTGTGAAAGCAGAACGTTGGGTGGCTTTCACAATCTGCGGTTCGGCCGGGCTATCGGCATCGCTCTCACTTCTCAGCGTTGCTGGAGCAGGGACTCGTGCTTCTTTAGAGGCTGCTCAGATCGAAAAATTCTGCTTACAAAATATCCGCGCGCTTTTTTGAAGTAGCCATTAAAGGTGTAAACACTGCCGAGAGCGAGATTTTCGTTGCGCCATAAGAAGTAGGTCCTTAAAAATCGGTTGTCCGTCCCTTTAATAGCCGAGATAGAAATATTTCAGAGCTGCGAACCCATGATTTCAGGGGGCGAGCGTCACCGCCAACAAGGACACTCTCTCCACTTGCCCCGTCTATTTAGCCATGTCCACGGTGTAAGAATAAGCATGAGAGGTGCTGACACTCTCCCCACAACGCGCGCGATAGCGCCGCCCGCTCGCGTCCAGATTATGTTCGGCTCGGTTACAGCTCGTCGGCGCCGTCGTAGAGGGCGCTGCGGAATGCGGTCCCAGCCTCGGTGGCAAGGCGCGTGCTGCCGCTGCTTCGTCTTCCTGCTTGCACGTGCGGCCGTGCTGTTTTGCTGTTTTGAAGGCACGCTGTTTGTTCGCGTACGTTTCATGAGCTTGTGCTTGGGTATTGTCGCAAGGGGGCCCTCAACAAACGGTGGCAGCGGCCTTCTGAGGGGCCTTTGAAATGGTTAGAAAGTGCTTCGTTCCGAACTGCAATTCTGGATACCGAACTTGTGCGGAGCGTGTGCCTTTATTTAAAGCGCCGTCCGACAACAGTCATCTAGAGTAGTGGCGCCGTGCAAATCTGAGGGCAGATCGAACTCTAATGTCTACCGACCATGTCTGCGCCAACCATTTCTCAGAGGATACGATATCGACGGCATATTACGCGGAGCTCGATAAAAGGGTTCCCACCTTATTTCCGAACTGTCCAAAGGACCTCGAAAATAAACTTCGAAAGCCGCTGCGGAAGAGAGAACCTCCTGTGTGCCACAGCAGTTTGTGCAAATTTTGCTGCATCTACAAGTTATACCTACTGGGTGGCTTAACTATCATGCACCAAGATTTAAAAATGTGCAAATCTCACGTAGCTGCACAGAACCAAGGTAATGTCCGCCGTCCCTTGGAGATACTCAGATTATTTTTTGCATTCCGCCTAATTACATAATTATTTTCATAATTGATTAATCAACTTTTCTAATGCTATAATTGGATAAAAAGTGTGAACGAGAGAATTGTACAGCAACATGAAAGACTCCCGATACAGCTTTCGGTCGCTCAATACGTGATACATAAAAGTGTTTTCCGAGTGTGAAAGAAACCCGCGAATACACGCAACATTGCCGCGCGACTGGCCGCTCAAGGCACTTTGCGTGTATTCGTGTGCTTCTTTCACGCTCGGAAAAACACTTCTACGTAGCGCGGATTGAGCAATGGAAAGCTGTATCGGGAGTCTTTCATGTTGCTCAACAATTTTCTCATTGACAATTTTAATTTGACTATAATATTTGAAAAGTTGGTTAATTTATTCAGACTACTTATGTAATTATAGGCGGAATGTAAAAATAATCTGAGTATCTCCAAGGAACGGCAACAACATTACTATTGTTCTGTCCAGATACGTGATATTTGCATATTTTTAAATCTTGATGTAACCCTGTGTAATACTGCTGCTTTCTGTGCAGATGTGTGCCTGATTTTCAAATTTCTTCCATCCTGGCTACTGAATTTTTTTCGCAATGCTAGCGGTGTATATTACACGCTTGCATGTTATCATTCAACATTTTTCCATTGTGGAAGTGTATGAGAGCGTAAGCTTCTGGGATGGTTATCCCCTAATAAAATTATCGAGCTGATTCATGCACAATTTTTTTCGTACTGTGTCTTTGCAAAAAAAAAAAATGTCTATGGGATTATTGTGTGGTGGGTGTAATTGTATTTGTGGAGAGGCTGTAGCATGCATTTTCATATGCAATTTAAGAAATAAGAGTCACCTCTTTTCTTTAGATCTTGCAAGAGCCACTCAGTCCTCAATGTACGAAAGCCAAATGAATAATATAAACGGTGGAATAGAATTAAGTAGAATAGAATTAAGTGGAATAGAAATAAAAAAGGCATTTGCTCAGGTTTTCATCAGTAAACTGTATATTAGTGATGTTGTAATCCAAGACGCCTGCCTTCGTCCCGCCTAATAAATTCCCATTTGAAAGAGTTTTTACATAGCTGATCTGCATTCTCATCATTCTAGCCATCAACAGTCACTTTGTTCTAGTTCGTTGCATATCGCAAGCTTGAGCCGTTTAATTTCTCAATTTATATCGCGGCCACACTGAATTCGCGCAACGATGCGTGAACGGTTTTCTGTTTGAATGGAAGCAGCGACAAGCATGAAATACAACATTTTCCAGTGCAGTCACTATTTTCTTCTGATCGAGGGGTAGCACGTGGGCTAACGCTTTTATTTTTTTATGCTTGGATGAACGGCTAGACCGGACGAAACAAATTGTGCGCGCGAGCGTAACTTGAGTGGGCGTTGAGTGCTGCATGCCCGATCGATCCGTGCTCACGTCATTCACGCCCTGTGCAAGGAACCTTCATGTTAGCGAAGCATTAAGCCTGGTATACTTATCCTTTATTCTGAAATAACGAATTCCCTCCGAGATTTGAGTTTTACTCACTCTACTATGAACGAAAATTTAGCGGAAGCAGAACAATGTCAAGCCGCCGGCGCCGCTAAGCTGGATGATGATGATGATGATTTATTGGCATCCCCTTTGAAACGGGGCGGCGACAAATAGTCACCTAGCCTGTTTGATTTAATCAGGTATACTATACATGTTCTTTATCTTGCATTTTTGTATACCTATCATTATTTTTCTTTTTCAAAAATTTACCTTGTACCGCTGCGTATGATTTTAAGAGATCAGGTCGCATCCATCTTTTCCCTACTTTTTTTCCACCAGTACTCTAATCGTCTCTTGCTGATCTCTACGGCTGATCTGTTTATGTTTCCTTCCACTTTAAACCCAAGCGCTTCTGGGAGTTGCACGTTACCTACGGTTCTCGCTGGGTGGATCCCGTCGCATTCCATTAGGATGTGCTGAGTGGTCTCTGGATCTTTACTGCAGCATACACATGTCTCATCTAATTCCGAATATTTGTTCCGATATGTTTTCGTCCTTAGGCAACCGGCTCGAGCCTCAAATAGCAAGGCACTGCCCTTTGTGTTATCGTACACAAAGGGCAGTGCCTTTTTGGGGCAGTGCCTTTTTTTGATAGATGGCGCCGGGACCACTGGCCACGGCGCCATCTATCGGCTCGCAGCAGAGCTACTCGGTGCGCCCGCGCGCTGCCGAACATAATCTGGACGCTCGCTCGCGCGCTGTGTCAACACCTAAATGTTGGCCCCGTCTAACCTCCACAAGCGAAATTCCTTCCCTGCGTTCTCCCATGCCGGAGCTGTAGGATCGCGTGACGCATACGTCACTGGCCCCACCTTCTTTTTTTCTTCTCGCTTCGCGCAGCGCAGGATTTTGCGCGCTGTGCACGAGAACACCTGACTAGCGGTATAATACCCCTGATACATGGGCAAAAGTAAAGTCCTTTGCAGGAAACCCGTTTTGTCACTCCGAAGGACCCTTTGCAGAAAGGAGTTACGCCGATGACACACGGCATCTTACTAACTTCTTTAGGTGGTTCCTGAAATGAACGCCGAAAAAAAAAGCGCCGTTTGTGAAAGCAGCAAGAGAGAAAACACTTAAAAAGCTGCGTATGTAGATTACATTTAGTGACTGTAGGACTTTAAAAAATGTCACAGTTTCGCCCTAAGGGCGAAGCAATGAATGCGACTAGCAACACAGCAATGTCATACGAAGTAAGGTGAGCGGCTTTGGTAGCAATATGAATTGTAGTAAACATGAGCTGATTAAGTAAGCAGGTGTGCTGCGGCGTAAGTAGACCGACATGAAGAGAGACTCGATGACCACGAGAAGGCGCGTGTGAAACGGTGGTGTTGATGAGAAGCGCTTCCCGTGGGCAGCGCGTGCGAAGGGACCTGTAGGGCTGCACTGCCGATCCGGGCAGCATTGCATGTGTAGCGTGCGTTGGAAAATGTGGCCCGACTATTACTAACTGAATGAACAAGCGTGGTGTGAGCGCGCACAAACAAACATGAATAGATCACACTGAATGACTGCAGACAACGACTGTCAAAACGCTGGCAGCGAGCCCATACGCCGCAGCGGGCGAAGATACGTGCGGTCTATCGCTTCAACGGAAACTGAGCGGCGAATGCACGGCGCATAACGGTCAGAGCCGTGCGGAGATAAGAGGCGAGCGACGAGCGCGGTTGTTGGCAGCGTAGAAGTGCCCCCCAACCCGCGCTCCCTCCGGCGCTGGCTTCCCGCTTCCTTGCTTGCGCGTGGGTGATTGAGTGCGTTCGCTCTCCGTGATAGCGCGCGTCCCCGCACGCTTCCGCTCGGGCATTTTATCTATAGGGAACCTCACAGTGACGGCGACGGCAGAAATCCGGTTGAAGTGTCCATATAATTGCTATCGCAATAAAACATTTTTTAATACTTCTGATGGCTTATAAATGTGTATATTCGGAAGTTAACATGGTGGCGCTAGCGACGTTGTGCGAGCGTTTGCGAGTATAGCTAGAGTAAATCTTCACTGTTCGACAAATCACATTACCACTAAAAATTTAACAAATACTTACATACTTGCATACTTCCATGGTTAAACAAATACTTACAGGACACTGTAGTTTTGTAACAGGTTTCAACTTCTATTGATGAGATGTGCACGCTGTACGCGAGAGTACACCTTTCCGCTCGAAAAGTAGATGCCCGATCTTTCCCGCAAAGGAACTTTTCCGGGAGGGAGACACGCCTTTGTCGTGTGTCACTGCGCTTGAACGCCTTTCCGGTAGATGTCCCCTTACCTAAAGGACTTTAGAGTGCCCGTGTGTCAGGGGTATAAGTCAGTGCTACACGAACACTGAGGCAGACGAAAGCGGATCACAGAGCATGATCACGCGCTGGAACACGGTAAAAAATGACATAGCACCTCAGCGAAGTGTCACTGTGAGCTACGTCACAGCATATACATGTACGTAGAGCGCACTTGCGTCATACGTCATCCCCCCTCCCCGTCTTGGAGCCCGGTGCCCGGGAGAAGTGCAAACGGCGTTTAGTTTGAAATTTCAGCTCTTCCGCGTCGCGTAGCGATGTAATTCTTAGCAGACACGTACGCGATCGTGAGCGCGCATTGTATGCACTGCGCTTGTCAACTCAAAATGGCAAACCTGGAGAGGGGCCCTTTAAGTGTGTACGCATACAGCATATCTAGCAGCTTTTTAATACGAGTGTCAAGGTGCACTTTCGATCGGGATCGGAATTTTGTATCGCGATTAGCTCCCTTCCGCAGCTTGCACAAATGGGCCAATCATGATCGAGAACTTCAATCGATCGGGCTTGATCGCGATCGAAAGTGCCTCATGTGACTCTGGTATTAAAATGCGTCCTCAAATTGCACAGTGGGTTATGTGAAACTCGGTAGTGCAGGGGTTCCAGATTAATTTTGACTATGTAGTGTACTTTAAAAACGTGCACCTAAATCTAACTACAGCAGCGTTTTTGCATTCCACGCCTATCGAAACGCGCCTGCCGCAACCGGAATCAAACCGCCGCGGGAACGACGCGGCGGGTCTTGAGGCAACAAATGGCTAGGCGCGGCGCAAGCGCCATCTTGTTATAGCGAGCGCACTATAGCCAGTGAAGTGGGTCCAGAAACGTCTGAATCCAGGGGAACGTTGAAATGTGTGGGCACAACAGCAAGTTTATTTAATAGATGCTATCACAGGTTTTTGCTGTATCTAAAGCAGAAGAGCATTATGCTGACTTTTGTTGTGACCGCTGGATGTCAGCTGATACTTATCCCTTTTTTATTCATGACTGATTCGATATACTCTCCAACTCAACATGAGCCGTTTAAATACGGTACCCACGACGGAAGCTAATCTACGCAGTCGTTACAATGCATTAATCGCAGAAGCAGTTCCCTCGGCACAGTTATATGTAGATGTAGATTCTATAGATGGTAGTGGCACATACCCACTCTGCAGTGGGAGATTGGCCAACAACCGGGTTGTTCGATATACCCATTTTTAAAAAGTTATCGCTGTCGTCTACACTGCATGCACAACAGTATGTATTTGTCGGCAGGCTGTTGCAGCTCATGTAGAAGGGCGAAATGACACTGACAACGAATCGGAGATTGTAAGGTAAGTGCGGTGACACGGCACAAACTGCCCCCTTTCATAATTGTACGTAATTGGTTATTGAAATAATACTAATGGGATATACTCTTTGATTTCGTCATATTAATACCCCACTGCATTCACTTGAAAACAAGTGATCTATATAGATAATTGAACAGCATCATTCAGTACAGAATGGCTACTGAGGAAAAAAACAGTTACGTGATTGCGTATGTACACACATAGTAGGTTTGGCAGATAAAATGGTGCATGTAGTTATACTTCTTTTTTTTTTTTACTTCCTTCCTGCCAGTAGAAGAAGGACAAGAAAACGGTCAATGGGCCGCTTCTCGTGCTGCCGTACTATTACTTCGCATGAACATTGAGACAATGTCACGGCATCACAGGCTGGACAAGTTGCGCCGGAGGCTGTTTTCGGATGACACGAGCGTGCTGCACAGACCACGCATCGTCCGCCGACTCACTACGGGCAGTACTTCTGCCGCTGGTGTACTGGCAGGGCCTCATCGAGGACGAGACCCCGCGGAGTCGTTTTACTCGGCGTCAACAAGAAGAGCAGAGCCAGAAACGAGTGGCGCGCGACGATGACCACGCTAAAGACACAGCGGAGGAAGAGGCGCGCCTTCTTCGGCCCGGATCTCCCGGAAAGGTTCTCTGCGACCGCTCTAAGGTGAGCTTCAAGAGCACGCGGCCAGCAAACAATGAGTCCGACGATTTCGCAAGCCACCGCAGTCTTCCCAGCTACAAGGCTCAAGACGCTGGCGCCGCCGAGCGAGTCGCTCGCTTGTCACGCAAGCAGCACAGGAAGACGTCGAATTACGAGCTCCAATCTGGTTCTACCGTGTCTTTCACTGCTGCCGGTAAGCAAAACGACAAGCGTTCGGCGCTGCCAAGTGAGTTGTGGCCTCGTTCTTCGAGACTGGCGGCACCACTGGCAGGTAAAGTGAGCACATCACAGGAAGAGAAAGTTGGCTCGTATGGAGGCGGACTGCCGGATTTCCCTGATGCCAAAGCGCAAGGAGTCAGTACCTGTGATGTTGATCCTTGCAACGGACCGGTGTCAAAGCATCCCAGGTCGCGCACTGAGCGCTGTTACGAAGACAGCATTGCCTACTCGAGGGCGTCCGCTCCAGACAATAGAGTTAAAATACCTACCTGGAACAGCAGTCATGACGGGGAGGCAGACTACCTTGTTCGTGCTACGAATTCTGTGGATCGAACGGAAAGCATGGACTTGCGTCTAGCGAATCCATTGGAAGTTTTTTCTGTTTCCGTAAGTGGTCACGTTGTGGGGCGACATGTTCAAGATGCGTGGATAGAAATAACTGACCGCGGCGCGCCATCTTCATCCATCAGTCACGGCACGCAAAGTATGGTTTTAGATGTCCCTGCTGTGAAAAGAGAGACAAGTGGATTTGCGGTCACCACGAATTTGTCGAAATGCGACACCACTACCTCATCTAAATGTGGTACCCGCTCATCAAGTGATGACACGGTGCAAAATTTTGCTGATTCTGAAAGCACAGCTCCTATTTTCTCCTCTCGACATATGAGGAGTAACAGCTTGGAAACGGTTCATGTTAATCGTGCCTGTTACATGTCTGTTCCTGAAAAACAAGGAAATCGAGCATTTGGAGACTGCTCAGAGAACAGCTTAAAAGCACTTCAGCCTTTGCGGAAAGCAATCGAACGTCTGTCGCCGCTGATGGGCGAATGTGATGTTAGTTTACCTCCTGTTAGAACATACATATACCATGAAATGCGGAAAGGTGGTCTGTGCAAGAACTTACGGCCTCCTAGCAGCCGTAACAGGGTTCCACAAGAGGCATCCCAAAACAATATGCGGTCACTGAGTTTTGACCTCACGCGATATTCTAAGGGATCGAACTTTGCTCTCCTAGAGCGTTCGTTTCCCGATGGGAGAACTCGAGACGGCAAGCACTTGCTTAAGATGCTTAAGGCTTCAGGACTCAGTGCATCCCGCGCAGCTCCTGGGAGAAGCTTGCAGCAAGCGCAAGTGCCCGCTCAACCTGGAAGCCAAGAGTATATTCCTCCCGACCCCGAAAAACAAGCAACCAGCGCTACGCCATTGAGTGAATCACCAGCGGTGGAACAGCAGCAGCCTTTCAAGCGCATAGTTCTTTTAAAGAAAAATGCAGTAGTGTGCCCTGGTGTTCTGTTTGTTGCTTTGGCTTTAATGGCGAGCGTCCTAGCACCGCTTTTGCATAGCAAAGTCCTCACAACGCAGAAGCCGCAGTCTCTTACGGTACGCGTGTCCAAGTCATTGCTGATTGCTAAAAACGGAAGCTTCCTCGGTCAAGACGCAGTCAAGGAGGATTATGACACTTGTTCAACGCCAGCATGCAAGCGCGACGGCGCTTATCTCAAAGGACTCTTGTCATGGGATTTGGATCCCTGCGAAGATTTTCATCGTTTCGTGTGCAGTCGCTGGAAAGGTGGCGGTGACGCCGCCAAAACGAGCACGGCGGCGGCAGCCTCAGACGAACTAAATCACCAACTGGAACAGAGCGTGCACGGACTCCTGCAGCGCAGTAGTTTTCCTGAGAACCTGGCTCCACTCAAGGCACTATTTTATGAGTGCATGAACACGCGCCAACTCGACCTGGACGACTGGAATCCGATGCTGGAGCTGCTCTGGCTGGTCAGCCTTGAGGGTTTTCCCTTTAGCTCTACGCCGCGCAACAGCACATCGCTCTGGAAGATCGCCGCAAGGGTACTGAAGATGACTGGCGCTGAGGCCCTGCTCAGCATGCGGGCAACTACGCACCCGACAAAAGGCGACGCGGGCATCTTGAGCGCTGGCCTGCCCACTATGCTGGCACCAAAAGGCAGCGATCAGTCGCAGGCAACGCAGTTCTACAACAAAACAGCATTCGCTTGCATAACTTCCCTAAAAAAGCAGCGGAATCCCACAGTGTACTCGCTCGAAGTGGCTGCGTTTGCCTCGCGCCTTGAAATGCTCGTGTACAGCTACACCGTCTTGGTAGGACTGCCGATCCGTCGCATAAAGCCTCTGAAGACGCAGCCGGAGCTGTCTACTTTCTTGGTCGAATTGTTCCTTAACAGTGACTCCTCCCTATATTCCGGTGGACACACGGAACTGCTCATTCAGTCACCTTCTTTCTTCGATGCACTCATCACCTTGTTGCGCAATACAGAGCAGTATGTTGTCATGAATTATCTCGGCACTCGCCTCATGGTTGAAGTGGCTGCATATGCACCTTCATCGGGCAGACCCTTAGTCCACACGCTTGTTCACCATCTCTACGGTCGGCCTAGGCTTTCGTTACCTCGATGGAAGCTCTGCCTGCGGTCGGCAGAGCGAGCATTGCCCGACTTGTTCTTACACGCCAGCAAACTTGCCTTCAAGACGCATTTTGCTCTCGACATGGTGCAACGGCTGTTGGGATCGCTACGCCTTCAGCTTGTCCGGAGCCTCTCCAAGCTTACAATACTCGACCGCGACTCACGCGCGCGAGCCCAGACCTTACTCAACAGCACTCGTTTTCGTCTCTTCCGACCTAACTGGTTGAACAACCATGAAAAGCTTGACGGCTACGTGACTGCCCTACCACGCGTCGTCCGTGGTCAGAGCCTGCGTTCTTTTTACACTTTACACAGTCACAGCTTCACCGATAATTTGCGCCGGGACGAAGCTGATCGCTGGCAGGGATCGGCGTTCGACCATGACTGCACCTTTGACGGCAATACGGTGTACGTTCCAGTTTTGTTGTTCAATTTTACGCTATTTACCTACGGCGCCGACCAAAGCCTACAGCTGTCAAACTCCGGCGTGCGGATTGTGCGGTGCTTGCTTCAACTGCTGATGAACAGCGTGGCCAGCGGAAATAACGTAGGAGCAGTCGCCAGCCGTGTCTGGTGGCCCGACATGTCGAGCTCTTTTCTTGCAGTGACTCAGCTATGTTTCCAGCAGTACGGCGTGCGAAAGCTGGGGGCGCTTGAGCTGCTCCAGTACACTGCCGCTATCAAGCCTGCCATGGACCTGTTTCAGGAAGAGAAACGCCTCGACGTGCGCTTCGAGACATTCCAGACTTACAGCATCTTCCATCTCTTCTTCGTATACTACGCGCTCGGCTTTTGCGAAGAGTCATCAGCGGACAACACTACGGACAGCACAGTGGCTTCTTTCTTGACAAACGTGCCATTGTGGAACAACCGGCAGTTCCAAGAGACATTCAGGTGCCCCGTCGGGTCAAACATGAATCCCTCGAGGAAATGCATCCTGTGGAGAGACACTCCTTAGGTGGTTGTTACTGTGGACTCTACGAACTTTAGTGGCCAGCTAGGCAGTAGCACCGTCTGTCATGAGCTAAAAGATGAACATTGCTTTGAGTGGGCTCGCAGCGTCCATACCACCAATGTCTCGTGAAGAGTGCACCAAAATGTTTAGGCCTTTTCTTTTTTATTCCTTTTTTTTTTTTTTTTTTTTTTTGCTGCTGGTTGCTCTCTTTTCCATCGGCTAAGAGAGAGTTGATGGACTAAGAGAAAGAGACAGAGAAAAGTTGATGTGTTGTTCAATAAACTGTTGACGGCATGCTCAGCTGCATTGCTCATTTGAAGCTGAGGGTTTTAGCATTGTGTTACCGCTCTACCATTACCGTTATCGCCATGCTAGCCGCTAAGTGCACGTGCGCCCTGCTGTAGAGTAGCCGCATGCGCAGATAGCACCTGCATGTGGCAGTAATGTTATCGCTGATGAGACTATGCTAAATCGATCTAAAAGTGCTGTTATCGGTAAAGGCGCCTCGTATAAAACTTGTAAAAAGCCAATAACGGTACTTGGAGTACTTCGTTCTTGGGCATAAAGGTTGCTGCTACCGTATGTCTCTCCCTCTCGTTTCTCTCATTTTTTCACGTCAGCAACACACCTGCGTACGGATCGCTGTACTTCAAGCCGTCATATCGCGCACCCTTTCTGAGAGAGATAACTATTTTCAACCCATTCATTGTCCGAGCGGTCAATGGGCGGTGATACCGCGCGCAGAGAGCAACCAGGTCTGTCTGTCAAGCAACGGGGCTAGGTCTGTTCTGCGGGCTATGTGTAAAACAGAGATTCTTATGTAATCAAGTAATATGATGAATTGGTAGTGTATAACTAATTTCAGCTTTCTGCAACCATTCGACTTTTTATAACATTCATTCATTTACATCCTCATCTTTGCACGTCGCTCAGTTGCGAGAACTGAATAATGAAACGTCAACATGGAGTAACGAATCAACGTAAAATTTGTTTTCCGGTTGGAGACTTCGTCACCGCAAGCGTATGAAGATAACGCCATGTCACGCACACATGGGCTTGAGTGACACAAGGGGTTCAAAGACGGGCGCGAGGAAGTGGAAGATGACTCCAAGAGCGGGATGCCTTCAACAGGCAGTACTTATGTAACGTTTAACGTGCACTACAACGCAAGCACACGGGCGTTTTTGCATTTCGCCCCCATCCACATGCAGCCACCGTGGTCGGGATTCGATCCCGCGCCCTCGGGTTTAGCAGCGAAATGCGGCCGCGGCGACCGCATTTCGATGGAGGCGAATTGCAAAAACGCCCGTGTGCTGGCGTATAGTGCACGTTAAAGAACCCTAGGTGGTCAAAATGAACCTGGAGCCCTCCACTACGGCGTGCCTCATAATCAGAACTGGTTTTGGCACGTAAAGCCCCAGAAAGAAGAAGAAAGCCACTACGCCACCGCGACGGATTATACAAAGAAAAAGAGTTCTTGAAGGGCCGCCTTGTAAAATTGGCTTGAAATAAGTGCTGGAGTATATTACTATTTTGGGGGGCCGCGGTACTGGGTTTTAGCCTCAGGGACGTGTTTGACGCCTGTGTGATTTCATTCAAGCAGCAAAACATATGCCATGCATGCTAATTCCTACTTTCTTTACTATATTCCTATTATAATTTTTCGAAATTTCTTCCGTTCTAAATATTGTTCAATGAATCTTCTTTTTTCTTCTTTTAAAATATAACCACCCATTCATCTCGCCCTTACTTCCCAATTACGCAATGCTCTTTTATTCGCAGTTTTACCTCTTCAAGTTCATTTTTCTGAAGTTATAAACTATGGTTGCAACCACCCGATTCTTGACCCATCCCCCAGTGTGGGTACGTGCCATATTTTAAAGGAGCATTATCAGCATCATACGTGTCGAGCAGTGGCGTAGCCAGAAATTTTGTTCGGGGGGGGCTCAGGTTGCAGCGCGGCCTCCTCCTTATAGAAGTTGTCGAGGGATCAAATACATGAATAATAACTGCATTGCTAATGCCATTGTATATTAGATGCTGCAAACGAATTATTGAACGCTACGCACTGTCAAGTAAAATATGTATTTTTTCATAAAAGAATATATTCGGATGTCCTAAAAATTCTGACAGAAATAACTGATATCAATGCGGCCGCGTTTATTTTTTTGTCTATTTAATAAGGAAAGAAAATATCACACAGACATTATAACTATATCAGTTCGAAACCAGCAAATCAGTGTATACAGCTGATATGAAGAACGTAAAGGCCATGAAATGAATAAGTTGAGGACAAATATTTTGATGAATCTTCGTCATTCAAGAACCTTGTTTACATTTTTGAACATATGCAACAGCCAGGAAAAAAACCTCAATGACGCTGTCCGTCGTTACAATAGATTGCGCAGGAGCAGGTGTTACCGGTAGTGTATTGTAATTACACCGAGATTATACTCGCAACAGTGAGTACAAATAAAAAGTAGGAGAGAGAGAGAGAGAGAGAGAGAGAAGACATAAGGGAAAGGCAGGGAGGTTAACTATGCTGAGCCCGGTAGGCTACCCTGCACGCCGGAAGGGGGAGAAGGGATTGAAAGAGAAGGAAGAGAGAAGTTCACAGTTCACACGTTGCACATTTAAAGTTAAGCGTTCATCGCTGAGTTTTGTCACAGGCGGTCATACAGGCTTGCGCACTTCAAAAAACACAGCCGCGCCTTTGTAGCCCTCGACACAGCAGACGCACGAGGCCACGCGCCCAAGATCGTTTCCTCCATAAAAGGCCTGTCGTCTAAGTGCCCCAAAGCCGTCCGAAGGGCAATCCTCTCATCTTCCTATCTGTGGAAGTCACATAAAAGTAGGAGTTCTGCAAAATATACATTAGAAATGCGAAGATAGAATGGAATATACAAATGCGAAGATACAACTCGCTAAATGGCAAAAACGAGTCGCTGGAAACAAAGTTCACTGCTTGTATACACAACACCTCGCAACGAGATATTTAAATATACGTCTAAGTCTCCAATTAATTACGTATTTAAGCAAACGTCACTGTATATTATGCGTCAAACAAGACAAATAAACACGTGGCGGAGTCAGAGATAGTAAACTTTGCGTACAGAAAGACAGATGATCTATGCTAGAACAAAACTATGATCGCAGAAACCGTGTTATGTATTCGGGCCATGCGGCGGTCGCGACAGCGCCATGTGGGTAGAATAATAGAGGAATAATGCAGAAATCAGTACGAAAATGTGTAATTTAACTGAATGCACAGCAGCAACAAATATTCTGCACCCAAAATTAAACTGGGTATTGCTTCGGTTCAAAAAGAAGTAAAAGCAGGTAGCTAAAAAAGGAAAGAAAAAGCCAAACTAAAGCCACAGATGATGCGGCAAGTTATACTACCCAATATCCGAGTGTGTTTTCGGCAAACGCCGCGTGGGCCGGGCTTTCAATGAGCAAGGTCAGTCAAAATTGGTTATTGATGTCCTCGTAATTATCGTATTCGCATGATAATTTTGATCATGATGCTAACTGCTAGAATAAACGGCTAAAATGTCTGCGGTTTTAAAAGCTAACGAACACTCATACGTTTTCATAATTACGAGATTATGGACCTGAAGGAACAGAGCTCTTTACTTGCATTGATTTTTGCTGCTTCGCTATCTAAAGGACAAACTTCTCTCGGCGGGGAAGTTGAGCGAAGCGGTCAATGACTTCGGACACGTTGATGCCGACGTCTCTGTGGGTGTATAGAAGCACCAGTCTAACCATGCGTTCGACAGACATTGTAGAGCGCAAGTAGTTTTTTTATTAAACTCTTGTTAAAAAATATTCTCTCTGCGCTGGCAGTGGTCACTGGAAGGGTGACTAGAATCTGGAACAGTTTGTACACATTTACATAGAACCTGCAGTCGCAAAGGGAGAGGGCATCTATTCCGGTGCTAAAACCTAAACACACTCCTTCTATGTTGTTTTCATCCTTGTTTAGGTACCTTGCACAAACAGTAGGCTGTTCGATTCCGGCGATGTCCGTCGTTTCGTCAGGACGTATGGAGAAGCAGCCTACTTTTGCAACTAGGCTTTCTTTGATAATTTCGCCACAAACTTCGATAATTTGGTTTTGTGCATCTGTGCTTAAATACCAGGCATTACTGGGGAAACTTTCCAAATGGTTCTTCAGACATGTATCTCCACAATTAGCTCGTATGCGAAGAAGCGCTCTGAAAATACCTGTATTTTCAGCGGGGCCTTTGCTTAAATCCACAGGACCCTGTCCCTGTGGCCAACGAGAGCCAGACCTTGTAGCCCGCAAAAATAATTTCCTCAATAATAGGCCATTTCCTTTCACCTGTTTTCTCAAATTTTATTTTGCCGGCCCTGGTCCAGCTGATCGATCACATTGGGCACGCGTCCTGCAAATGTTTGGAGAAAATTATCAGCTGCTAGCTCACAGTCACGGTAATATTTAGTATTTTCGTGCGTGTGGAAGATTGCGAGCGCGTGCTTTCATTTCTGGAACGGCTTGGACACGAGGGCTCCTGTGCACGCATGTTGGTCCAAGTTTATAACAGCATTAACCCCATAAACTTCCAGAAGTGAAAATCTTTTTAAGCACGCCTTTGGAAATGTCAGTGCACCTTTCGCGTGAAAAGTTTATGAGAACGTTACACCCATACAGTTTCGGAATTGAAATCCATGCAGTCCGTAGATACCGCGGCCGCTGCGAGAAGCCGCAACGCGCCCGCACGCTATCGAAAAGCCCTTGAAAGTTCGTGCTCGGATGGGGCTCCTTGCGTTACGTGACCCCAGGTGCCACGAAATCCACCCCAGGTGCCATGAATCCAGCCCGAGTTCGCAATGTTCGTGCCGAAATTTCTTTCGAGCGTGAAAAAGACATTGTAGACAGAATGCAGAATGATTGAACATAACTCGCCTACACGAACATGTCGCAGCCTATGACACTAGGACACCTGAACAATGGAACATTCCGCACTCAAGAACGAATTATGGTCAACAAATGCTTCGACATACACTTCCGACTTTACTCAATAACCTCGCCTTGCGAGAAATAGACCTTCTGTCTTTATGCAGCCTGCACAACTACTTTCAGTCAAACTAATCCTTGTTGTTTAATGAGTTTGTTCATATGCAATACTGTATGACTTTTCCCCCCTTTAGTTGCTTTAGTTTATACTGCCCTGAATATAGTGCTATGTTAGGTTTTTTTCTCCCTATATTTCTTCCTGTTTGTGTATAATAAGACTTTCTTTATGTAATCTATAATGCTCATGTATAAATTGAATATTCCCTTGTTAATGCAGACTACTTGTTTTTGTAATTGTTAAAGTGTATTACTACCTGTCTCGTATACACATTTTTTTTTTTTTTTGTAAATTGACACCTCCCATCTGTTTACTCACATGTGAGCGCCCGACGCCCTCTGTTGCCTTTGATGGGTTTTTGGGCTGGTCAAGTTGCCAGCGTGCAACTTTTTATCCAGAACCCCACCATGTAATTCTTTTCATGGGAAATAAATTATTATTATTATTATTATTATTATTATTATTATTATTATTATTATTATTATTATTATTATTATTATTATTATTATTATTATTATTATTATTATTATTATTATTCCCGGCGTCGGTGGTAGTTTTGGTCGGCGGTGCATGCCGGCACGAAAAAATTTCGGGGGGGGCTGAAGCCCCATCAGCCCCCCCCCTGGCTACGCGCCTGGTGTCGAGTGCGTTGACAGAAAAATGTGGAAGAACATTTAGTACTGGGCATTCACAGGATTCTTGCGTCCACCTTGCTCAGTCTGCAAAGTGCATGGAGGAAACTTCATGAAAGGAAAAATTGCATTCCACCCGAGAATAGTACGAAGCTATAAAGTAACCCCACACCGGGTTCTCTGTTTGTTCATTTTCCTGCGTTCTAGGGACCACTTTATAAATTATAGCAGAGGCAAAATGAATTTTGCTGCGATTTTATGCCAAGGGCTGGCGCGTGCCTTGTGCCCGATACGAAAGAGGACGACACACAAAACATGGCACTCGGACGAAGACGACGAGCTGCTAGCACCGAAACGGGTTTGTTGATCGCTGTCCGCATGCCTCCTGAATGTGCTTGAAAGGAACAAGCTTTGAAGAGCGTCGCTCACTGAACCATGCAGAAATGCCTTATTTGGCTAAGCATATTATGTTCCATCGTGGAAGCCATGAGTAAGTACTCTTCTGTAACACTCGGGACACTGATGGACACCGCCTATTCGCGACAATGTTCTTGACATGCTTAGGCAGTATCAGCACAACATTGAACATTACGTCACTACATTAGAAGGGAAACAGAAGGCTCGCGAAATGAGCGATACGGCGCGGCTTTGTTGGGTTAAAGTGCTAGCGTCCACCAAAATGTGGCAATATTGTGTATTTTGTGCATTGCAGCGCATTCCTTTCAAAACAGCGTCGTGTAGTATTGTACAGGGCGGCTCTACTATCCGTGAACACGATCGTGCACAGGGCACAGAGCAACTCCCAAAAGGCGATGGTACGATTTTAGAAGATTGATGGTAAAATCTTCCGGATAATACAATTAGGTCGCAGCAACATGGAAGAGCGTGTGGACACGTTTGAGCAGCAGTGCGATGACTTTATGGAGCAACTGTACCATTATCAGAGGTCCTCGGCGCGCTATTTTCTGGTGATGCAAAGCGATAAACAAAAGAAATGGCATCATGCCTTTATCAAGGACCGAGCAGTTCAGCTGTTGCAATAAGTGACTGTCCACTAGCTAGCTAGCTAGCTTATGAACTGTGTCACTTAATTTATTAAGTGATGTATGTACATGAAATATAAATGGAGCATTTGCTGCATACCGGAATGTCATCGTGAAGCACTGATGAAATGCCTGCGGAGACCACTACCAGGTGAATTTTACGCTCTCTTTCGTTTCTGTGCGCAGCTTCGGTGGACACAGCACTGGTTTTGATTGCACCAAGGCGCATTTGTGTTGCTAGCGTTCTGTCGAATTACGCAGGAGCGTTAGATCGCTAGCGGGGCTGTTAACGGGGCTGGCTCGGCTACTTTGCGCATGTGCTCGTGCGGAGGCCAGAGCTGGACGAGCGTGTCCTGAAGCGCGCGTACCGTCGCGACGTGTGGTTGGCGAACAGCCTGCTGGACCTGATTGTGGAGCGGTTGGCGCGCGATCCAAGCGTGTCGGCCGCCTTGGACCCGCTGACCCTGGACGAAGTGGTCATGGACCGCGGCCGCATCTTCAATGTGTCCGTGGAAGGCCTGAGCCGACTGCACCGGTCCGCGGACACTGTGCTCCGGTTACGCAACGCCTACACCGTGGCCATCGAGGGGCAGCTCACGTTCGGCAGCCTTTTCATCAAAAGCATGTATCACTTCAGGCCCATTTCGGTGCTCGAGCTAGAGGGGCACATGGACGTTCTATTGACGGGCCTCACGGTCGGCATCGAGATCCGCGTCCAGCATGAAGTCCCCGTGCTCACACAGTTCAAGGTGACCGCGCTTTTGCCATCGTTAAAATGTTTTGTGGTGAGTGCAGGCCCGTACCCTGGGGGAGGGGGGGGGGAGGCGAGGGGGGCGGGCAGCCCCACGAAATTTTGATCTTTACCGAAAATAATTACTAAAAAATAGGTGCTTTCCTCAAATAGTCAAGGCCTTCAGCAAGTGCCCCCCCCCCCTCCGCACAAAAAAAAAAAAAAAAATCCTGACTACAGGCCTGGATGAGTGAAATCGTCAATTACATACTGAAAACGAAGCCCAGAAGCCTTCTGAACGTCGGAACGAGGCTTCGCTTTCATTGCAGCCGATAATCTTGATTGTACAAATGTAAATTCCTTTGTGAAATCCTTGTCATTGCACTTGATGTAAACCTCTCCTGCTTGGGCAGCATATTGCTGCCTGCAGTATTTTCAAATAAATAAATAAAAGGCAGAGTCTATTCTCCAGGCAGCCGGCAGAATTTCTTAAACGAATTTCTCCCGACACTCACCTCCCATTGGCGCTGGGAAGTCACGTGCCAAACTGGCGGGAACAACTGCCTGCAGGTGTGCCCGAGAGCCTGCAGATGTGCCCTAACCTAGTAACCTAACCTTCCGAGAGCCAACAGGAGGTGAGTGCCGGGAAAAATTCGTTTCAGAAGTTCTCCCGGCTCCCGGGAGTATTGACACTGCCATAATAAAACGATGGGGAATTCAAACGGCGATCTTTTCGTAGCGGTGACTTTAGGGCGGAACGTCAACTTCAGTCCCTTCTATGTGCGAGGGGCGAGTATCTACGTCGTGATTAATTATCACTCTTGTGAGTACGTGTAGCTCCTGGTTACACAACTGCAGTACAAGCAAAACGGTGGGCAAGGTCTCATCTATCAGACGCTAAAGCGCATCCCTGACTGATATAAGCCTACCCCCCCCCCCCTTCCAAAAAAAAAAGAAAAACATTGTTTGTGGCGGGAATCGAACCAAACGTAAAGCTAAGGGAACTTGCATGCAGCAAACCTGAAACGTGTATTAAAACAGTGTTTCCTTGGCGTTCCGTTGAAACTTGCAAATAAAAGCTGTACATCTTGCTTGTCAGAATTTTTAAAAACAGTGACTATGAGGGCCAGTTTTCAGTTGTTGAAACGACTGAAAAATTCCTAACTTTGCGCCTGATGAATAACGAATGATACCCCAGATAAATTTATTCTTTGCCAAATACGAGGTTGTTTTATGTGGTTAGCTGAGCGTCATATCGCGTAGTATCGCTGGCGGGGTGGCAATCTGAGGAAGAGCATACTGAAAAGAGAATGATTCTAGCGCATTGCAGTTCCAGGAGGTGCACAGTGAATATAATTAACAAACCCCAGAGAGGATGCACGGTGCAAAGCTTCCGCAGTATAAAAATCATTACGCGTTACATGGGAAGCATGAGCTTATTCGGTCGGTGTTTTATTGCGATAGCAATTATATGGACCATTCAAGCGAATTTCTGCCGCCGCGGTCGTCGTCGCCGTGAGGTTCCGTATAAAGTCCAAGGTCGATAAAATCGTCGCCGCGCGCCGTATGTGCGAGTGAAAGCGCGCGGGGGACGCACGCTATCACGGAGAGCGAACGCACGGCGGAGAGCAAACGCGGGGGTATGGGAGGGAGGAAGGGGGGGCAACGCTGCGCTGCGGCACCAAATGTGTATCTTGCAACCGGGTGCAAGGGGAACTGGCGACGCAATCTCCCACGCGAAAGGAGCAAAGCGGGAAGGCAGCGCGGGAGGGAGGGGGGGGGCGGCTCTGCCTCTGCCAACAAATGCGTTCTTGTATTTTGCGCCGGTACGGGCTGTCGGTGTTGTCGCGCACAGTATCTTGCAAGCGATCTCCACAAGGCTCTGACCTTTGTATGCGCTGTGCATTCGGCCGCTCAGTTTCCGTTGAAGCGATAGACCGCACGAACCTTCACTCGCTGTGGCGGCCGCGCTTCCCCACGCCAGCGTTTTGACAGTGGTTGTCTGCGGTCATCGAGTGTGATTTATTCATGTTTCCTTGTGCGCGCTGACACCACGCTTGTTAATTCAGTTAGTAAGCGAATGAGTCAAGTTTATGCAGCCGATAAAACTATACTATCTCTACTCCTTATAGCTCTCTGCTAATTTGCTATCGCAATTGATGCTCCGCCTTTTGGGCGTTACTGAGACATTTCTTTGTTCAAATATCTACCGGGTGTTATTTTTTAGACTATTGGGCGAGAGGACATATTGTGGCGCCATTATTCGGGAGCGCGCCGCTGACGTGGCATATTTAAGGATAACCAGGCGCGCTCATATTTTCGCTGTGGGCACTCAAAAAAAGCAACGCACGGACGCCCTCCTGAACGTTTCTGTAAGTGCGTTTAAAGCAAGGCAACTTTGGTAACTGCCAAATGATTGGTCCAGAGCAAACTACGAACACAGAACACTTCACACACGCCGTGTTCTCACAAAAAACAATGCACGGCACTGTGTGTGCGGTCGTCGCAATGGAGTTTGCCGAGCCGTTTTTTTTTCGTGAAAGAAGCAATCAAATATATTCGTGTTGTATGCTGTCTCAATGCAGCGGTCGCGCGGGTTTGGGCACCCTGCACTATTCAGAGGGCGCTATATACGGCGTCTTCATAAAACCCCTATATATATAAAAAGTAGCGCCAACCACTTCTCTCCTCCTCCGTTCGACTGTCGCGCTCGGCGCAGGCAGCGCGATCGAGGCGCGATATCGACAGTGGCGCCGCCTACGTCCGGCCTGCCGTGGCAGACGACAGCTAACGCGCAACCAGAGGAAATCTGCGGAAAACTTCGATCGCGCCCTGCGGAGAAGTTTTTGAGTCGTGATTTTGCTTCGTCAGTCAGTAACTGGCCTTAATAATGCCGCTTTGGAAGTAGCAACGCGACGATGCGAGACGGCACAAATACCAAGTGTGCTGCAAGCGTTTGCGCTCGCCGGATGGTAAAAAAAAAAAAAAAAGCCTTTTGCACTCGCCTTGTTGGTTGCGGCAACTGAAGGCGCAGCAGACTGCCATCGCAACGAAGTTCTTGTCCCTAACACGTTTGATCCGTTTGTGCGTACAGCACTTTCGTCGCACAGGCCCGAGAATGGCGGTCGGAGCGTGCTGGAAAGAAAAAATATACAAAAGCACAACGCGTGCTTCCACGTGACACGGATTGGCCAATGGGGGAGCGGAGGAGGCTGGCTGGACAGGGAGCGGCGAGGAGGAAACGCCGGGGTGAGCGCGGTGGCGGCAAGATCTAAGAATGACCCTGCTTTTTATATACAGGGGCTTTAGGCGACGCTGGGGTGAAAAATGAAAACGTAAAGCCCCTATATATAAAAAGTAGCGCCATTCTTAGATCTTGCCGCCACCGCGCTCACCCCGGCGTTTCCTCCTCGCCGCTCCCTGTCTACCCAGCCTCCTCCGCTCCCCCATTGGCCAATCTGTGTCACGTGGAAGCATGCGTTGCGCTTTTGTATATTTTTTTCTTTCCAGCACGCTCCGACCGCCATTCTCGGGCCTGTGCGACGAAAGTGCTGTACGCACAAACGGATCAAACGTGCTAGGGACAAGAACTTCGTTGTGATGGCAGTCTGCTGCGCCTTCAGTTGCCGCAACCAACGAGGCGAGGGCAAAAAGCTTTTTTTGTTTACCATCCGGCGAGCGCAAACGCTTGCTGCACACTTGGTATTTGCGCCGTCTCGCATCGTTGCGTTGCTACTTCAAAAGCGGCATTATTAAGACTTGTTACTGACTGACGAAGCAAAATCACGATTCAAAAACTTCTCCGCAGGGCGCGATCGAAGTTTTCCGCGTATTTCCTCTGGTTGCGCGTTAGCTGTCGTCTGCCACGGCAGGCCCGACGTAGGCGGCGCCATTGTCGATATCGCGCCTGATGATGATAAGTGGTTCTTGAGGGAAAGGGAAAGGTTGGCGCTATCTTCTGCAGCCCTTGAGGGAGCA
>NC_051154.1:79104286-79138028 GCF_013339745.2 Dermacentor silvarum | reverse complement strand
TAATAATAATAATAATAAGATATAATAATAATAATAATACTAATAATAATAATTAGAAATCGCGTGTTCTCAGATCTGCTGCGCTGCTCCGATAGCAACTGCCTATACTATCTACGCGGGGCCAACGTGGCTCCTCCTACTGCAGTGTTTACAAGTGTACGCAATAGAAATTCAATACGGATTTGCTGGCACAACAATCAGGTGCCAGTCTGCTTACGAATTGTTCTTTATTACGACGCTACGAGACGCTATGAACCAGCCCGAGACGATGCTTCATGCCTATGAGCATTTATAGTTGCGGCTCGTGCGTATAATTTCTGTTGTCTACCGAAGGCTGACACCTTCAAGGTGATTTATCATCAACTCGCCCAGCTGTGCATCCTGATTCAGGTGACTGTTTCCTGGAGGAAATGAACTCCGGCTTATCTGCGATTTATAGAAGCGAGCACTGCACGCTGCTTTAGAGAAATACAGTGCAGTGAAAGAAAAAAAAAAGGAAGGAAGAAATAAACATAAATAAAGGAAAAAGAAAAGCGCTTCTCTTGTTTTTCCCGTTCCTTACTTTTTTTCGATGTCACTCCGCTGCGTGTTATACCTGAAAACTAAACATGGACGTGGAATATAGGTGGACGTGAGACGACATCACCGCTTTGATTGTGGTGTTAAAATAGCGAATGACATTGCACTTTATTTGTATAGTGAAGCGGAATGCGTTCAGTTGTCACTTGCTCGTTGAACTATATAGCAGTTCGTACACCAATGCTTGATTACCGCGTCGCTTTGCCAGATAACTGGAACACCTCCTTCTTTAGTACACCACCGGTGCAGCCACAAACCAATGAACGATAATCCTTTATCTAACGATGACTTTCTTGCCCACTTTGCCGGGGGAACTATTTTTGGTAAAAGTTAAGGCAGGCTGGAAAATTTGTGCTGCGCGCGTGTGCGTGCGTTTTTGCATGTATATTGCGTCCGTGCATGAGCGCGTTGACAGCGCCCACACGATTAATTGTGTGCGGGGTTCACCATGACAACGAGGAACGCCGAGCGGGCAATGCTCCTCTTGGAACACTCGCGTACCGTTTAAATTTACGCAATTTTGGTAACCCTGGAAAAGAACCCGGTGCGTTGGCTCGGGTGTATACTATATATGTCGTTCTGCTGCGCATGAAGCCAGTCGTTCGATTGCGGCAGCAACATTCCGATGGTGACGCAATGCAGAAACGCTTGTCCGCGCGCCAGGTGATAACAGCGTCTCTCATAACGTCTCCCGTGTGCGTAGCTTTGGAAAGTCAAACCACGTAATTTGACTTTTGAAGAGATGAGTGAGATTAATATTAGTTGGTCATAACAAACGTTCACGTGAATTGTTTTTCGCCGGTTATCTTTATTGCCAGGAATTCACGAATTGATAGATAGTGTTTGCCAGACCACAAACTCAAAATATTCTTATGTATCTATGTATGCCAGCGTCAATGCATGGGTACCCCCTTCCCCAGAAAAAAGAAACAACACAGAAACGAATCACAGAAAAAAAAAAAAAAGAAAGTGCGTGTGTGCGTTGGGATGGGGCGGGGGGGGTGTAAGCTTCTTACCTTTCGTTTGCACAAATAAAACAACGTGGTGTGCGGACCTTCCATAATTATTCAAATGCTGTTTAAGTAACTTACCAAATCAACACGGAACCTGAGAGATGTTTAAGTAGAGGTCACCGGATTAACTTTGACTTCCTGGGGTTCTTTGACGTACATCAAAATCTACAGCTGCGAGACCGTTCTTGCATTTGTTATGAACGGGTTGGCGTTTCATCTCAGCGCTGCCATCCGTTGTTGCGGGTCGGAGATTATTCCGCCGCTGCTGCCAGTTCGTTGGGATATCGGGTAGCGTTTAGGCCGGTGATTCTTCAGCCAAAGGGATGAGTACGTCCCGGGAGTAAGAGCGATAGAAAAAAGGGTTTATTCTACAATATTTACAGTGGCTCCAAATATGGAAGCCCACTCCATGGGAGAGCACTTTGAAATTCAGCTCACTACATGTCTGAGTTCATATCGGAAACACGTCAGGACACCACACTGCACGCAATGTGTCCCCTTATAAAACATCGGTTCTTCCCTAGTTGACCCGACTATGGGAATCAGATGACCTTGATGCGGCCAATCAGACGGGCCGTCTTGTTCGCTGACCTCCGCCTCCAATGTTGCACATTCGAAGCAAGGACGAGGCAATCCGGAAACAGGGGGTTGACACTCCCTCTACGAAAGTCGGTGACCTGTTTCTGCCCTCCGACGGTCAGCTTGCCCGGGTCAGGAGAATGGCATTTGCACTAATCCCCGCGTCTAACGAAGGGGGGCAAGCTTCGTGAGCTCTTTGTCATCGCGTCCCAGCTGGTGTCGCGCCGCGTCGACAAGTAGGCGGCGGCTGATGAAGGTGGTGGCATCGTGGGAAGCACCTAAAGAATGCGCACTGCCTAGTTGGGGCGCTTGTTTGCCTGTCTCGTCGGTGTCTGGCACTGTCGCCGTCTCGGCGACGCTCATGATAGGGCCTGCCTCGATGGGAAACAATCAAAGAATGCGCCCGGCCGATTCGGGACGCAACAGACTCCTCCCCCGCCGGAAGATCCGACCTGAGGGTGACCAGCTGTCAGGTTGCCCCGAAGCGTCGGTGGTCGGTCGAGAGCTCGGGGTTTCTTCTTGAAATGATGGCCGATGACACACTCGAGCATGAGGTCCCAGCATTAACCTCGTTGTGGCCTTCTCCCTGGGAATACACAAGCACACACACGAACCACAGGGCACAGGAAAGCGCCCTGCTCGCGCTGAGAGCCATCGGGTCTAGCAAACAAATCAACGCACCTGTCCTTATCTAATAATAGCACCAAAGCAGCCATCAAATCACTAAACCTTCGCTGAAGACCACAATATTAAGATTAGACCAGGATTCACAATTTTCTCGCAGCCTCTGACAGAGAAGAGCAGTCCTGGTGACAAAGCATCACACAGCGCTCAAGCGCCCGAAATCCGTTAAATCCACCAGGCTTCGCTTGACCCAATAATTTGGACCCAAAATTTTGTGCCGCCAAAGCGAGCTCTCATGAACTTCTCCAAAACGAGATCGTCGTACTGCAGAGAGCAAAGGTAGAATATTCGAAAATGCTCTAAATGACTGATAAATGAAATATCATACGCAGCACAAACGCGATGAACAGTTTTACATCCGCTGTTATCGCACATACTACAGTGCCATTGCGAGCCACATTTGCATCATGGATGTACTGTCAGAGTCGCTTTAACTTTGCGGACAAACTCAGATGTAATACGTGCGAATCACGCACTAACAATTTCCTCCTCTTGTCCATATAGGACATACACTAAAGAAACAAGAAAGAAAAAATCTTGCGTAAATTACACGCTAACACTACAAGACTCGCGAACATTTCTAAATAGTTATGTGATAATCAAGCGCGCACTACAGGCTTTAAACCAATAGACTGGACCTGACGCTGCAAGCGTAGCTCACACACACAAATAAAAGAAGACTGTCGGCTTAAAAAAGAACGACACGTCGAAAAAAGTTTCAAAATTTTAAACGCGCGAGAACCATCTCTTTCAGAGTATCGATGAGCTTATAAAACAAACAATTTAAACAAAGCTCAAAACATGCAAATAGAAATCTCTAGTTTCGGAGATCTCAAAACATTTAGCCAAACACTAAATTTAAAGAAAGAAACAAACAAAATGATGTTTCCACAAACCCTGTATTGCCGCTTTTTGTTCCGAGTAGCTTACGGTTGCGCCAAATCTTTAAGCCGTACTCGAGGCGGGCGCGGTCTGAGGGCTCTTCGTGTTAACGAGGTTGTACAAAGGGCACGTAGGTTAATCTCCTCACTGCCCACCCTCGACACTGCACAAGCAGGCATCATGCCTTCTGAGCGCCGTGCGACGATTCCGCTGCCGCGCGTGACCGATTCGCGTCGCCGTACCGGTTCGCTCTCCAGTGTCATGCCTAACACACTTCGAAAAGAACCGAACGAGGGGGAACATAATTGCCCCCTTCGCGCCACCTTCGCTTTTGTCAACATTCGCGCCGTACGGCCCTTTCTTTTCTTTCTCGTCCGGCGGTTCGGACGCGCCCTATCTGCAAACATTCCAAGGAACAAACGCGCCGTTCGAACTCTTTGACTGCGCTCCCCACTGGGTTTAGCGCCTTTATTCGGCCGCGTTGCCCTGTCTGCCGCATTCCTGACCTTGCGACGCCGTTTCATCCGAGCACGTTTACTAGTACTCATTCTCAAGCCTTCCGCTTGAATCTCGTGCTGACCGGCACTTACTTCATCGGTCACTATTTCTATCTCAACCGCACAGTCTGAATGATTTGCGGGTAAATCATTCCTTTCAATGCAATCTCGACTGGCGGAGAGCTTCAAACACTCAGGGACAATACAGCTATTTTCATTTGCACAAACTAGCTCGTATAAATGGGAGCTGTCCATAACTGCACTGCCCTGCCTACATTGTGCTTTCGAGCACTTTCCTGACCGATTGGACTCTGCACAGGTGCTCTTGTCTGACGACTCGGGGCCACTTCGGGCTTCTGCAAGAGCTACCTTCGCGACGTACTCCCTGGATAACTGTGCCAAATCGTCCACAGCTGGCCTAGCTGCTTCTCTAGTATTCCATTGGCACAGTATCTCGTCGCGCTCAATACGGTCGCCATTAACGGTCTCCTCAACAGCTACGCCACGGTCTACGGATCTGTCCACACCTGTGAACGTACCATAAGGCTCACGGGCATCAGCCTTGCTTTCTACCATCGGTATAACCGTGCGTGCTACTTGTTTGCACTTTCCGTGCTCTACTTTTACGGGTGCCTGACATTTCTGTTCCTCCACTTCAAAACCCTGTTCCAATCTTTCAACCTCCTGACTGAGAGCTTCTATCTCTTGGTGTTGTTGCCTAATCCATTCCTGTCTTTTCAATTCCTGCTCATGCTCAATTGCTTCCTGTTCCTGTTCTTTTAGAATGGAGTTGCCGAAATATTCAAAGTATTCATCATCACTGTTGCTTTCTAAAATGGCTCTAATTTCGGCTTCCGATTTATCATCCTCTACCTCTACATCGAGCTCTTCACACAACCGCAACAAGCTAGCTCTCGTCAAACTCATGAGGTCCATGGTCACTACTTTAGGCTTTGGCTCAGCTATTCCACAATACTTGCTGCGAAACCCGCACAAATTGCAATGCAAGTAAAAAAAAACAACTACCAGTGGTTAAATTCTGTTTTCCCAAGAGAATTTGAAGCCTGGAAAATATAGCATAAACCAAACGCCTATGCACAGAAGTAGCACCAAGTCCCCAAGTACTGCTCCACCGCACCGAATCAATTGAAAGGAGACGTAAACCCTGGGCCGCCTTTAAATGATAAGAATTACGGTAGTTCTCCACTTTAAAATTACTCCCACACAAGAATGAGGTCTGACTTTAGTAGCTGGTTCAGATCTATGCTGAAAGCTCCTTTCTGCTCTGATGCGCAACAGCCACAGTATCAAATGGGCAGTTGTACACGCTTCATCGGTTTTTAGAAAGTCTAGGCTAAAAGATCCGATGACTCAAGCGCAAAGCCAGGCACTCACCCTGTACCGTGCAGTCATGCTGCGCTGCATTCATCCAGCCGCTCGCGAACCAGTTGGCGATTGGCGTTGGCTGCAGGTTCCATCTTGCCGCTGTCATCCTGTCGCTCGTGAATCAGTTGTTGGTGACTGGCGTCGGCTGCAGCGTCCATCCCACCGCTGCCACCAGTTTGTTATGAACGGGTTGGCGTTTCATCTCAGCGCTGCCATCCGTTGTTGCGGGTCGGAGATTATTCCGCCGCTGCTGCCAGTTCGTTGGGATATCGGGTAGCGTTTAGGCCGGTGATTCTTCAGCCAAAGGGATGAGTACGTCCGGGAGTAAGAGCGATAGAAAAAAGGGTTTATTCTACAATATTTACAGTGGCTCCAAATATGGAAGCCCACTCCATGGGAGAGCACTTTGAAATTCAGCTCACTACATGTCTGAGTTCATATCGGAACACGTCAGGACACACCACTGCACGCAATGTGTCCCCTTATAAAACATCGGTCTTCCCTAGTTGACCCGACTAGGGAATCAGATGACCTTGATGCGGCCAATCAGACGGGCCGTCTTGTTCGCTGAACTCCGCCTCCAATGTTGCACATTCGAAGCAAGGACGAGGCAATCCGGAAACAGGGGGTTGACACTCCCTCTACGAAAGTCGGTGACCTGTTTCTTGCCCTCCGACGGTCAGCTTGCCCGGGTCAGGAGAATGGCCTTTGCACTAATCCCCGCGTCTAACGAAGGGGGGCAAGCTTCGTGAGCTTCTTTGTCATCGCGTCCCAGCTGGTGTCGCGCCGCGTCGACAAGTAGGCGGCGGCTGATGAAGGTGGTGGCATCGTGGGAAGCACCTAAAGAATGCGCACTGCCTAGTTGGGGCGCTTGTTTGCCTGTCTCGTCGGTGTCTGGCACTGTCGCCGTCTCGGCGACGCTCATGATAGGGCCTGCCTCGATGGGAAACAATCAAAGAATGCGCCCGGCCGATTCGGGACGCAACACATTCCACCCCCATCGGAGATGCCACTGCCGCGATTGAGAATCGAAACCGCGACCTCGCAGTCAGCCGCAAAATACCATGATGGATTTATAGGCCAGAAAGTCTCGAGTCTCCAAGAGTAGCAACCGCGGTGGCAACACCATGCCTGTGCGGTAACTGGAGAGAATTTTTTTTTTTTAATGCGTTACCATTAGGAACGTCAAAGTGGAAAAAAAAGTGTATGTGAAGTGTGGGAAGTCGGTCACGTGGCCGAGTTACGTATATATATATATATATATATATATATATATATATATATATATATATATAGTTACGCTGACACGTCACATATGATCCAGGTGACTTAGTGTGGCTATGGACGCCAACAAGAAAACGTGGATTGTGCGAAAAACTACTGGCACACTATGTTGGACCTTATGTTATTCTAGAGCGTATAAGCGAATTGAATTACCGTATAGCGCTCCTCCATTCAAATGGTCGACGCTCTTCAAAGACTGAAGTGACTCATGTTGCCCGCTTGAAGCCCTTTACCTCTCGAGATGCTGTTTGACCTGCCCGGTGGGCTTCGTCTGCGCGGGGGGATGTGTTACAAGCGTGAAAGTCTTGTGTGATTCGGGTATCTGCCATGAGCTGTAGTGGGACACAGATAACAGGTGTGGAAGAGGACGTTTGCCAAGGGATCACGGAACCTAGGCTGGCGCACAAGACCGTCGGTTACGTCGTGTCCCAATAAACCCTCTCTTAACAGAATAAACCGTAACAATATATATATATATATATATATATATATATATATACGTGTGTGTGTGTGGTGTGTGTGTGTGTGTGTGTGTGTGTGTGTGTGTGTGTGTGTGTGTGTTTCGCGCATATCTCTTCTCTCGCATTTGCCGCTAAATCGCCACTGATTTTTTTTTCTTTCTCTATTGCTGTCACGCAGCACCAAAAGACAGGACTAAAAGAAAACCACGGCGCAGGCGCTGTGTGCCTTACAAGCATTATTAGCGTTGGCCATACCTGGACCTCGATACAGTTCCTCGAATTAAGGCCCTGAGGACTATGTTACGCACGCAGACTACAACTGCGATATGGAGTGATATTGTCACTTATTATATATTTGTAATCAGTGCAGCACAAAGGCTCCTTGGGTAAAGGAGTCGCCACCTCGTAGTCGCGATACCTCTAAATTTCAGGCTGAATGGGCCAACTCTGTCAGAGTTTCTTTTTATTTTACTTCCACGGTCCTCATACGTAGTTTTGACGCCTGTATACGGTGCAAAGCGCGACGTATACGCCACAGTGTACCGCAGTCGCTCGCTTCGCAGTAGCACTGTCGCCACCAGCGCTCGTCAGGCAGGCGAGCAGGGTGCAACAGCCACAAGTGCCCAGTGGCGGTCAAGCAACGTGCGGCCGCCTCCAGGCCGGCGGAGGAGAGCGGCGGCCCACTTGGGGACGAGATGCCGCGGGCAGCGCGCGGGGACGATATTGATCACCGCCTATTTTTCACCTCCTTGAAATTACATCTGCGCTGGGCCGCGGCGCGGAACGACGAAAACAAAGGAGGACGCGTGGCGGGATGGGGCTGCGCAACCAGGTCGTCCGCTCGGCAGCCAAGTGGAGCGCCGCATCATCTGGCCTCGCTGATGAGAGGAGAAGCGGGGACATATACACGGGCGCCATCCGGCCCGGGGCGGTGATGAAGAGGCGGCCGGCACGGAACGCTGAAATGGAGACAGACGAGCTTGAATCATGGCGCACACACTGACTTTCCGATTTGTATGTATAGCATAATCGCGCCCCGCTATATAGCGCTGCTTCGATCTCGCTCGTTCTGTCCGTCTCTGTTGCACGCGCACGAGCACGCACATTGCGCCGTGTACGCGAATATTGAAATATTGATTGAGGGACAGGTGTGCCAACGCAAGGGGAAACAGACAGCTCTCATGGTGACGATGTCGAGCGCGCGACGCTTGCTTATGTGATTGAGTGAGTCATATGGGGGCACTGCGGCGGGCGCTGACGTGGCAAGCCATCCAAGCGCTCCACGGTGTAGCGTCGGGGCATCCGCAAATGCAGCTAGGCGACTCCTCTGGTGCGTCGCTTCGTTTTAGGACGGCGCGTGCCACGAGATCATTCGCACTGAGAGAGAAAAAAGAAGCGACGGCTGAGCAGCTTCAGTTATACTTGAGACGGACCGTATACAGACATTGTTTCGGCATATCGTATAATACCGCCAACGAACTAGCTATATAGCGCTTCGATTATTCGTGGAAATAGTGCGCGAGCGCGCTCCAACAATTCGTATATATACGAGCACTGCAGGTTTTACAATCGCGAGGTCTCCTCATACTTACTTGTAGCTGCGCTTAATGCCACATATCCCTGTCGCAGGAACGCGTGAGGTCTTAATTAAAGATGTCGCTTAGAAAACTTGGGGCGAACTACTGCTTGAAGCGCCCGTGTGTGTCATCGCCCGCAAGCGTCACCGAGCCTTGGGTGTATTGACGCTCCCGCACTGCCGACCGCGGTGGGCAGTGCGGAAGCGTCAATCTCTTGCACTTTTCGGCTCACTCTCTATACGTTTCTTAGCTCCACCTTCAGACCCTGTCTCCGTTACAAACATATATAGTACAATTGTTGTACAATATATGCGAGTGCCGCCCCAACTCTCCATAAGAGGAACCTTTGTACAGGAGAGGGAGAAGGCGCGTTGCTTGGGCTTTCTGCATCGAATCAGAATCGTGAGCGCCGTTTACACGGTTAACAATAGCTAGTCACGAGCTCGCAAGCGTCTCCGAGTGAAGGCTAAACGGGCGAATATTTCTCTGAAAGAACGGCTCTGCGCTCAGCATCTAAAAAGCAGTGATGGCAAAACTCTCGTTCGCATGCGTGCCGGGTCCTTGCTCGTTGCCGCATAATGAGGCAATTAGGCTCGTGCACACCCGGCATCGGTGTGCAGCTGAAGCAGTGACCTTGCGTTTATAACGAAACGATTCGAAAAAAGAAAGTAAATGCTTATTAACGGGAGCGGACGAAGTGCTGCAGAAAGAACACCACCATGTAAAGAAAAGGGGGGGGGGGGGGGTATGAAACTGGCTAATTCATTACCTCGTCTTGTAATCAGCTCTGCCTCGACCTTTTTGAAGCTTTAACGCACTCTGTAAATTCAAGGATTTATATTTTACGCCCACTTATCATATATAGTAATTATATCAAGAAAGTACACAAGTCCGGCTCTTTATTTATTTTTCTGAGTCTTGAATTTGCTCGCATTATGTAAGAAATCTTAGCGTGCATGCTTTTGGTTTCATTTTCCTGAATGAATAAGCAGGATATGTTATTTCTATCTTTCCTTCTTTTTTTTTTCTTTTTGTGAGAATTACCATATCATCCGAGAAATACGAAGGCTCCGCGCTAGTGAACTGAAGAAGGGTCTGCTTGCATGCTCGCTCTGGGCAGGATAATCCCGTGTGTGTCAAACTTCAACCTATACGAAAGTTCATTTTGGTACCCCTAATGACTATTATTTCGCTTTTTTTTTTTTTTTTTGCTTCGATGTATTAAGGTATTAAAGGAAGCCGGGGTCCCAGTGTGCCACAGTGTGCAGCCCACCTGCTGTTTTCATACCTTATTACGTCACTTGCCTCCTGAACAACACAGTGCGACCCCGCGGAGGCTATATATTACATGTATATATGGCCGACAACATGCAGTATAGTGTTGAGTTTTAGACCCTTGCCGATATGTCGGGCGCTTTGGCCGGAGGAGTGCATGAGGCGATCGATTCATATATAAATCAGGTTCGATCCTAACATCTTCTTATACGGGCGCGGGCTTTCTCTGTTTCTGAAATTCGCAAGAGCATCGTTGAATGTACTTAAGTGGGGAATTGAAAGCGCGGCCGGTTGTGCCTCGTCGGATGGGCGCTTGGACGTGCGTTATTTGCACCATTTAATTGTCTCGTAATCTATTCTTTTTTCGCTGCGTAGATAAGACAGCAGCCGCTAAAAGCGCGTCGACGTACGAGGACGGTTCTAATGGCGAACAATGTCAGCGTCATTCGCACTCCGCGCTTGTTTAGCCAGGAATGAACGAAAGACTCGACCGATGTGTTCTTGCCGCTCGCATCTGAACCAGGCACGAGTGCCAGCGGTAAGTGTTGTCTGGTCAATATATATTGTTACCGCTGTTCGATGTTGCCTGGGATCTTGTTTACGCGATCACATCTAGCTCGGCAGATAATTTCAGAAATGCATGTATGCAATTTTCAACACTTCCTTCGCGAGTGTAGTGTGGAACAGCAGCGTATATTACATCGCGCATAACGGTGACCGGAAAAAGGTACGCGAGACCTGCGCTAGGCAAAATCACGGACTTGAAAATATTCATGCGATAAGGAGACAGCTGGTCGCGTGACTACTGTCTCTATTTGAATGGTTTTTGTCGATGCTCGCTTGCGGCCGCCGTCTTTCTAGCGGAATGACAATGTTTACTTTACACAGGCGCTCACCCGCGGCGCGCCGTGTTTCGTTGCAGCGGATCACGCTGCGCTTATTGCAGTCACGCGCAGTAAAAGCGAGTGACGACACCCATTGAGCGAGTCGGCCACGGATCACTCGGGTGTGCCGCCGTGCGGCCTCAAAGGCCGCTCAACCCGCCCCCGCGGATTGATTCCGGCGCCGCCGGTCCCAGACGCGTCCCCTTCCCTACCTCCGCTCACTCCGGCCTGTGCAAGCCTCGCCTGATGGCCTGACTCATCGCGGCACGCGGGCTTTTCCTGCAGACTCGCCTGCCTTGGGACGCAGTCGCCATGTTCGGGGCGCGGTGCGCTGCTGCGGGCCGGCCAAAGTACTTATCGGTTTCATTATGGCATGGCACACAATTCCCACGCAGTACCTTCCATGCGTCACATGAGCAACTGTGTCAAAAAAAGACAAAGAAAAACAAGTTGGGGCAGGAGTACAGAACGCGCCCTATTATGCGGTAAATCTACATGGATCTGTACCGTATTTGGGAGAGGCAGAAGGAGAAAAAGAGGCAAAAGTTTTTGGATTGTATACTGATGTGTGTGTGTATGTGTGTCTGAGAGAGAGAGAAAGAGATGAGGTTTAAGTGGAAAGTAGAAGAGGTTGGCCGGAAGAGCGCGTCTTCACCCCGCTACTGCACACTGGGGTAAGGAGAAATGGGAAATACAGGGAAATGGAGGGGTCGATAGCGGGCGAGGATGTCAACAGTACAGTGAACTGTATACACATTGTCCAATAAGCGATATGTGCGCTATAACGCGCTACACGCAAGAGAGAGAGAGAGAGAGTACGTGTGTGTGTGTGGCCCGCGTGCGTGCACGACGACTCGCACGACGACGCATCGGCGTATTTGACACTCCTTTCACGAGCATCTGAAATTAATCGGATTACTTCTGAGCTATAGATACGAAAGTTATAAGTCGGAATTCTGAATTACCATTTTTTTAGTCAAAGTAAACGCCTATTAAACTTGCGTAAAACCTTGAAATTAGTGCACGCTTTGTGAAATGGTGGATGACATTCTAAGCCACACCCGACTCAAATTCTGATATTCTAGAAAGCGTAATTAATCTTACAGGCGCGAAAGAAGCTGGAACGCGGGAAAAAACTATTTCGTATATACGTTTCAACGACAACTCGCGGTGACTTCGACTATAAATACAAAAAAAAAAAAAAAAAAAATAGAAGCTGTGTTGCATAGAAAAAGAAAAGTTCCTAATGTGACTATACGAGGCGCTAGTGGACTCTCGAAATAGCTATGCCGCATTGGTTCATGTTGTGGTTCCGTGGTCCAGCATTTTCTGCAGTGCAAAACTTGGTGAAGTGTCCGCATGCGGTCTCTGAAGAGGACAATTAAAAGCTTTTAACCGTATGCATGCTGCCGTTGAAAGTACCATGTGAGAGCACATTTCTGAGCTAGAAGGCTAAACATCGGATGATAACACTCGTAAATAGTATGATAGGGGACACCGAATGCCATTATACGTATAATTAAAACTAAATTCTGGGACTTTATACGCGCTAAAACCACGGTCTGATTATGGGGCACGCTGTGTGTGTGTGTGTGTGTGTGTGTGTGTGTGTGTGCGTGTGTTTGTGATAGAGAGACAGGTGAGTTCTTGAGTTATTGAACATTTAATTTCGCTTATTTTAAACTTATTTCACGAGTAAAAGTTCGGCAGCATGCATACCGCGGGACACGAGCGTGAAGATAACAATATCGCTTGATATCCTGAACGGTTCTTCATGGAAACCTTCAAAGCAGCACACATACACAGGCAAAGACACGCACACAGACAGACGTACATACACGCACGCAACCGCGTACACGCAAACACGTCACGCGCAGTGAGCTCGCTCGTCGCTCGATGTCGCCGTGCGATGTCGTCTTGCGAACACTATAGCTTGCGAGTTATTGCAACGTATACACTGACGCACTCAGTCAAATATTTCTGAAGAAATAGAGTATGTCGCTTTTACTCCCATGTAAAATTAAACGGTGTTGCGGCGCCCATACTTTGAGTGTGTGTGCATAGGAAATATGGGGCGTCGGCACTATATCTATGCATGTAGGATTGCTTGCCTTCGTCAATGGCGCCCTGTGATCATGCATCATGATCGGGCTTGGATACTCGTTGACGTCATGTTAACTAGGCGAGTGTATTAGAACTCGCCAAATTGTGCTTTCCGAGCGCAGCGACAGAAAACGGTTGCACGCGCCACATCGATCACATTAGTTGCGGGAGAAGTGCCTGAAACAAAAATGACGTTATATATATATACACCAACAGAGACGAGGACGAAAAGAAAACAGGTACAACGGACGGGCGCTCGCCCGTTGTACCTGTCTTCTTTTCGTCCTCGTCTCTTTTGCGCTGTTTGTTCTTCAAGTGTCTTTTAGAAACACTTTTCGTTCTCGCTTAATTTTGTTACCAGAATTATGATCTCCCATAATATGCATACTGTAAATCTCCCCGTGTATAAACGAAACGGGGGGGGGGGGAGAGAGAGAGAAAAAAATGTGGTTGATCCCTCTTATATAGGAATCGGTATAGAACACGAAAGTGAAACATGTCTTCACAGAAGTAGTGTAATGTTTATTGCACATTGATATATAATGTCTATTGGTGTTTTGTGGCTAAAGCGCCCTTAGGCGTTGATGCACCCACGCTGACGCCTGGTGGCACGTCTCCTCCATCACGACTACCAACGTCGATGACCATGAGCAACCGTCGTGCATATGGAAGCTGCACTACACTGCACACGCTAGCACAACGCGAAAGACGAAGCACGTAACTGACACACTAATACAACGCGCAAGACAAAGCACGTAACTGAATCGTCACCGAGTCAAATCAGCGCGTACAGCGTGTCGTAATTGCAGCCTCCGCGATCAACTTCAGAAACATTTTCAGAGCTAATTGCGGAGGCCACGCTCCGCTGTGCTGAGTACGGTGAACGCCACCTAGGTGGCGTTGGTAGTGCTTCTTGATGCCAGCGTCCCTTCGAATGCTGGCATCGAGGCGTCGTAGTGCTGAGACCACCGAAGCGTTCACTGTCGGTGCGCGTTAGTGTCATAATGCAGTACTTCTCTTTTCTGCTCGTAGGCGGCGGCACCGCCCCGAGCAAGAGCGCGGGTACACGGAGGAGTGTTAGATCAATGCCTCCTAAAAAAACAATGCCTGGGACGTCGCTTGCTTTGCCATTGGAGGTACGCTGCCGTGCGTTGCGAGCTAGCGCCGCGTGTTGGCGCTAGCGACTGTACTGCCGGAGTGACGCTGTCAGCAACGCTGTGTCGGCGCAGCTGACTACGTTACAGAAAGTACGCTACAGTGGCCAGAATCACTGTAACTATACGCGTTGTGCAGGCGGTTGCTTGCGCGCTCGTGGCGTGCATTTGAGGTGCGGCGTAGAGCGCGCGCCTGCTGCGTGACAAAATTTTTCTTCGAAGGAAGACCAGCTCTGGGCCGTCCGGCAGAAGATGCCGGCCGAGTCCAAGTCCTAGCTTTTTTATAAGCTTTTTTCGGCCGTCTTTCGACAATGCCGTGTAATGAGTTTTGAAGTTTTGAGCATTACAGTCACTTGGCAGATTTTCGAAGAAGAGTTAAAACTTTGTAAAGATTGGTAAAATCGTGGTAAAAAAATGCGTGGCGAAATCGTGGAAAAAAAAATGCGTGGCGAAGAGAGCTACGCTCAAAATTTATCTCGTCATTAACTCCTGTACAGCGCCGCGTCGCTAGCGCGTTGGAGATAACGCTGGCATTCTTTCTGCCGACGGTCAACCGTGCATGCTGTGTTCGCCGCTGCCGAATAGTTTCGCCAGAAGCTCGCTTATGGACACAAGTTCGTCCAAATAAAGGCTACTGTTATCCCAAGTCACCTCCTCTCTTTGCCAACTGACAAAGACCGCCACTTCAACGCGACAATATGTAGCATGAATGTCGTCTGGTGAAGCAAAGGTCACGGTAGGCAAAGGCGGGCGTGCGTCGTCTGCTCGAGTTACCATGGCACGGCGACGCGCCGCCGCCGCAGGTGTGTTGCAAGCGTTCGCCGCGAGAGGATCTAGGGGTTGTACTATGTGGAGAGGAGGAAAACGGAAAGGGTAGGGCGCCGCGTCTCCGGCTCACGTCCCAGGCATAGTTTTTTTTTAGGAGGCATTGGTTAGATATATAAGGCGCGTCTGTGTAGCTCTCCGCAAATGCGTTTGTGGCGCAATGGGTTAAACGCTCGGCGATCTATCGTCGCGGACCGAGAGGTCGTGGGTTCGATTTCCAAATTTTGCATGTTTGTGGAACTTTTTCTTCTGGTTTCTTTCTTTGTATTATGTTCTATGACGTATTTCCGTGACGGAAATACGTCAGTGAAGTCTTGGTGGACCCCGGAAAAAAAATGTCACAGTTTCGCCCTAAGGGCGAAGCAATGAATGCGATAGCAACACAGCAATATCATACGAAGTAAGGTGAGCGGTTTTGGTAGCAATATGAATTGTAATAAACATGAGCTGATTAAGTAAGCAGGTGTGCTGCGGCGTAAGTAGACCGACATGAAGAGAGACTCGATGACCACGAGAAGGCGCGTGTACGTGAAACGGTGGTGTTGATGAGAAGCGCTTCCCGTGGGCAGCGCGTGCGAAGGGACACACCTGTAGCGCTGCACTGCCGATCTGGGCAGCATCGCATGTGTAGCGTGCGTTGGAAAATGTGGCCCGACTATTATAACTGAATGAACAAGCGTGGTGTGAGCGCGCACAAACAAACATGAATAGATCGCACTGAATGACTGCAGACAACGACTGTCAAAACGCTGGCAGCAAGCGCATAAGCCGCAGCGGGTGAAGGTACGTGCGGTCTATCGCTTCAACGGAAACTGAGCGGCGAATGCATACAAAGGTCAGAGCCGTGTGAAGATAAGAGACGGTGCGGGCGAGCGACGAGCGCGGTTGTTGGCAGAGTAGAAGATTTTATCTATACGGAACCTCACGGCGACGGCGACGACGACGGCGACGCCGACGGCAGAAATCCGGTTTAAGTGTCCATATAATTGCTATCGCAATAAAAGTAGAATTGATAAACTAGGAGGTAATGACGCGTCAGTGAGAAACCTTGCATGGAACATTTTTAAGTTAACCTTTTCATTTTATCGGAATCCCATTTCCTGTCCGCAACTTCCTCCTCCGGTTGCGGGCCACTTCAGGTGATCAGTGCCCGCGGTCCTTCATTTCTTATCACCCTTTCTTTCAAATTTGAAAAGACAAGCCAATGCCATACATGACTGTGCTCCGAATATAATTGCTACACTTGCTGAGAGAGCGCGAAAATAAAAAAAAGAACAAGCTAGCAAGGAAGGGGGGGGGGGGGGGGGGGCGTATGTACCGTACGCAAACATACAAAGACAATCTTCTTTCTGGGGTTTTACGTGCCAAAACCAGTTCTGATTATGAGGCGCACCGTGGCACACTCCGGATTAATTTTGACCACCTGAGGTTCTTTAACGTGCACTACAACGCAAGCACACGGGCGTTTTTGCATTTCGCCTCCATCGAAATGCGGCCGCCGTGGCCGGGATTCGATCCCGCGATCTCTGGCTCAGCAGCGCAACGCCCTATCTGACTGAGCCACTGCAGCGGCGGGTACAAAGAAAATGAAAACAAAATAAAGTAGCGGTAGCCCGAGTCTAAGCTTTGCATGATTAAAATGTAGTGATAGGCTTTATATAAAATTTGATACACATTTAAACTAAAAAAGAGTGAGAGAGAGAGAGAGAGAGAGACCAGTGGGTGAAGCAAATAGCCCGCTGACCAGGGTTTCCGCAGCCCAGAAATGTGTGAGGGCAGATTAACAACCACTAGCTGTGCTTCCATTCTGAATGTGTATTCGTTTTTTTTTTTTTTTTTTTTTTTCGTTGTTCGCTCTCCCGAACCCCGCCTCCCCATTTCATCTTCCTGCCTGGGGACAATTTTGGTGCCCGCGCCCTTCCCACTCACTAAACAATAAATACTACTACTACTTGTGCCAAGGCACGGTGCGCGTAAGTCGGAGATTTGCTAACCTTGCCTGCTTTCTTTTTCTCGCTTTCGTGTTCACGCGTTGATGTCTCGGCTCGAAGCGGTCGACGCTGCGTTGTCAAGACTTGTCAGAAGCGAGTTCAGATAAACACGGTTACGGTCGGGCTCGGTCGGCCCGTTTTCGACTAGACCCGCTCGCGTCGGGATTCATGCAAACGTAGCCATAGTCTCCTGCTGGAACTTGAACGGGTATGATGACCTTCCCGGCCGTCCAGGCTTTATCGTCCCAACGACGCGCGCGTCGCCGCTTGAGCCGCGTTTGACAGTGCCAAGTTTGAAGCACATCGAGTGCAACGCAGCCAATTGTAAAAGGATGTGGCATCTGCGTTGCGCTTATTCAAGTACTAAGGGAAAGGCTGCAGATTGTTCTGTGCATGCCACATCCGCACACTACTAAGGTCCAAATTGAAAAGCTCAGTGGACCAGAAACACAATCATTTTTTGTTAACTGAGTGAGCCTGTCAAACACTTTAAGAAAAGTTTGCTCCCTTTGGGGCTTATCTTGTATCGAAACGATAATCATCATGTATCATGCGTGCTTGTCCTTCCTGTATAATAAAAACGCTGCACGCCCAGTACTTCCAGGTCACGAACGGCATGCGCGTTATCAGCGTGGCATAGCATTCCCGACAGAAAAGTAGAGGGCACAGAGTTTTCAAGAAAGAAAACGCAAGCAAGGCAGATGACGATTATCGTTGTGGGATTAAGATACGCCCTAAAGGGTGCAAACATTTTTAAGAGTGTGCACTTAAAAAAAAATGTGGTTGATCCCTCTTATATAGGAATCGGTATAGAACACGAAAGTGAAACGTGTCTTCACAGAAGTAGTGTAATGTTTATTGCACATTGATATATAATGTCTATTGGTGTTTTGTGGCTAAAGCGCCCTTAGGCGTTGATGCACCCACGCTGACGCCTGGTGGCACGTCTCCTCCATCACGACTACCAACGTCGATGACCATGAGCAACCGTCGTGCATATGGAAGCTGCACTACGCTGCACACGCTAGCACAACGCGAAAGACGAAGCACGTAACTGACACACTAATACAACGCGCAAGACAAAGCACGTAACTGAATCGTCACCGAGTCAAATCAGCGCGTACAGCGCGTCGTAATTGCAGCCTCCGCGATCAACTTCAGAAACATTTTCAGAGCTAATTGCGGAGGCCACGCTCCGCTGTGCTGAGTACGGTGAACGCCACCTAAGTGGCGTTGGTAGTGCTTCTTGATGCCAGCGTCCCTTCGAATGCTGGCATCGAGGCGTCGTAGTGCTGAGACCACCGAAGCGTTCACTGTCGGTGCGCGTTAGTGTCATAATGCAGTACTTCTCTTTTCTGCTCGTAGGCGGCGGCACCGCCCCGAGCAAGAGCGCGGGTACACGGAGGAGTGTTAGATATATAAGGCGCGTCTGTGTAGCTCTCTGCAAATGCGTTTGTGGCGCAATGGGTTAAACGCTCTGCGATCTATCATCGCGGACCGAGAGGTCGTGGCTTCGATTTCCAAATTTTGCATGTTTGTGGAACTTTTTCTTCTGGTTTCTTTCTTTGTATTATGTTCGTGTATGTTCGTGTGACGTATTTCCGTGACGGAAATACGTCAGTGAAGTCTTGGTGGACCCCGGCATAAAACACTTTCGTGTTAAAAAAATGTTTACACCCTTTGAGGTGCATGTCGTCCCCCAAACAATGATCGTCATCTGTCTTGCTTGCGTAAATTTCCTTTCTTGAAAACTCTGTGCCCTCTACTTTCCTGTCGAGAATGCTATGCCACGCTGATAACGCGCATACAATTTCCAGCACCGTAACTATTCTAAACGGGCCGAGGCTGGCGCCAACGCCCCAATCCCCTAGCTCTAACCGCGGCGGCTCAAGCTGAAGAAAAAAAAAAAAAAAAAAAAGAAAAGAAAAAAAAAAAACGCTGGAGGCTTCCTTCCGGACGGATTCAACTAAAGCCTTTTCATTCGTTTCCATCGAGCGGCGTTGGTGCATTTATAAAGGGTCTTATAGATTCAACTGGCAATGATGGAAGGCGGGGGGGGGGGGGAGGGAAGAGAAAGGCAGAAGGCAGGGAGGTTAACCAGAATAACGTCCGGTTGGCTACCCTACACCGGGGGAATGGGAAAGGGGAACACAAAGATGACAGGGAGAGAGAGAGAGGAGGGAAGGAAAGAAGGGGAATTAGCGCTTAGTTCGCTGACGCGTGTGTTATTGCACTAATAGTCACAGACGTTGGCACAAACCCGTCGTCCTCAAGAAGCACAAAAGTGCCTTCACCGCTTTATGGGCCGACGAGCGATGGGTGTTCCAGCAGCACCTGCACGGAAAGCGTCCGATTGTCCAGTTTTTTTCAGCGCGTTAGCAAGCTCTTGTCTTTCTGAGGCATATCGTGGGCAGTGGCACAGCAGGTGGTCGATAGTTTCGTCGGTGCCGCAGACCTCGCATGCTGCACTGTCGGTCACTCCAATTAATGTAGAGTATGCCTTTGTGAAGGCAACTCCTAACCAAAGGCGACAGAGAAGCGAAGCTTCACGTCGAGGAAGTCCGAATGGAGGTCGGAGTTGCAGTGAGGGGTTTATAATTGATGCAGTCGTGTTTGGCGAGTTTGGCGAGTTCCACTCTGTCAATGAGAGACTGCGTGCCAGGTGTCGAAGCTGCCTTGCGGCGTCTGTCCTCAAAAGTGGAATTGGAACGCTGAGCTCTTCTTGGTGTGATGTGCGAGCAGCGTTATCTGCGGAATCATTGCCACTGATTCCACAATGACCAGGTACCCATTGAAAGACAACCTCGTGGTCTTTTTGTTGCACGTGATGGTGAAGTTTCACGGTTTCGTATGTCAACTGTTCATGACATCCGCGTCGTAGAACTGACTGCATGCACTGTAAGGCCGGTTTTGAGTCTGAAAACACAGCCCATTTTCTGGGTCTGTCTATCAGAATCAATGAATTCCAGTGCACGACGCAGAGCCGTTAGTTCTGCCGCCGTTGAGGTCGTGACATGCGATGTCTTGAACTGCAGTGTTATTCATCGCGTTGGTATATAACCACCGCACCACCAGAACTGGACGACGTAGTCGAACCATCGGTATAGATGTGCACGTGGTTGCTGTACTTTTCATGCAAGAGGAGTAAGCTCAGTTGTTTTAGAGCAGGGGCCGGTAGATCTGACTTCTTCTGTAGTCCTGGAATCGTTATATGTACTTGTGGACGGCTCAAACACCACGGAGGAAACACTGGCTTGGTCGCAGGTGTGTACCCTGAAGTAAACGATGCGCGATGGGCACTGACAGTAGCGCTAAATGTCGAGTAGGTCCTTTCAGCAGTGAATATCGCCAGGTGGTGGGAAGGGGTCCTAACATAGTGTCTGAAATGCGTACGCATTGTCTCAACACGTAATGTGCGTCGTGATTGGGTAATCCTGGGCAATGACAATGGTTTCAGCCGTTGACGCACTGCGTGGTAAGCCAAGACATATCTTAAGGGCTTGGGCTTGAATGCTCTGAATCGTACGCAGGTTAGTCTTGCAGGTGTTGGATATTGCAGGCAGGCTGTACCGCAGGAATCCAACGAACAACACCATGTACAGCTGTAACATACTGTGTATGGATACTCCCCAACTTTTCCCTGCAAGGAACCTGAACAGGTGACAGTTAGCAGTCAGCCGCTTGTTTACGTGATTCACGTGTAGAGTCCAAGACAGGTCTCTGTCAATTACGACTCCCAGGAACCTGTGACTTCTTCTGTATGGTATAAGTTGTCCGTTAATTGATATGCCGTAAGCAGACATTGGCTTCCTGGTGAATGACACCATTGCGCACTTTCCACATGAAATTTCAAGTCCTTGTTGACGAAGGCAGCAAGATGTCATTGTGACTGCCCTCTGAAGCCGAGCGCAACGCTGACGTCGTGTAACACCTGATGCCCAAATGCAGATGTCGTCCACATAGATGGAAAGCCGTACGGTGCTTGGCAGGTTGTAAACTAATCCAATGAGGGTTGCTAAGCACTCCGCCTTGAGGCACTCCTCAGCTACCGTAATGCGCGGATGTCGGGCCATTTTCTGTGTGCACGTAGAATGATCTTCTCTGTAAGTAGCTGCACACCCACATATATGTCTTAGCACCAAGCCCTACTGCTTCTAACGCGCCAAGGATGGCTTCATGGGTGACATTATCGTAAGCCCCTTTAACGTCTAGAAACAGAGCAGCAGATAGTCGTTTACAGACCTTCTGGTGTTGCACAAATATTACCAAGTCAACAACGTTGTCTGTTGACGAACGGCCACGCCTGAATCCGGCCATAGCGTCTGGGTAGATTTAATAGTACTCTATATAAGTACCATTCCAGACGTGTTAAAATAATTCTTTCCATTGTTTTTCCGACACAACTGACAAGTGCGATCGGACGGTATGAGGAAATGTCCAAAGGCGACTTGCCAGCTTTGAGAAGTGGAATGAGGCGACTTGACTTCCATTCCTGTGGAACCGTACCCGTCTGCCAGGAGTCGTTGTATAGGAGCAAGAGTGCCTTCCGAGCTTGGTCTCCTAGGTTACACAGGGCACGGCACGTAATGCCGTCAGGTCCTGGTGCTGAAGAACGCCTGCACAAAGCCAGCGCAGCTTCAAGTTGTTCCATAGAAAACGGTCACTGCGGGGATCCATGCGGGGATCGCGTGAGAACAGTGGGTGGTCGAGCGTCCCCGTTCCCGTTCCATCGGAATTTGCCTCGCCAGCAATCTTTCTGCAGAAAGATTCAGCGACGTCAATGTCTCTACATTGTAGATGTAGTGTCAGAGATTTAAACGGGTGGCGCTGACCAAAGGTTGTGCGAAGGCCACGAACAGTCCTCCATATAAGCGATAAAGGTTTTCGCGGATCCAGGGACTCGCAAAAGGATACCCATTGTCGGGAAACCAGCTTGTTCATGTGACACTATTTTCTTTTGTGTTCGTCTAGCCAATCTCAGATCATGAGTGGACTTCGTGCGTCTATATCTTCGTTCCGCACGACGGCGAATTGCTCGAAGTTTCTCGAGTTCGATGTCGAAATTGGTGCGGGCAGAACTCTTCAAAAGCGAATGCGTGGTTGTTTGTATGGCATCCTTTATCGCGCCCCCTAGGTTGTAGGAGGCACCGTCACGACAGTAGTCTTCCATGATTATTTTGTATTTAGGCCAATCGGTGCACTGGACGGCTCTGGGGGACTTGAAGCTAGTCAAACCTTCAATCTTCAAGTAAGTTGGGATGTGGTCGCTACCTCGCGTTTCTAAATCCGAAAACCAGTGCACTCTACTCGAAAACGAACGTGAAGTCAACGTAGGTAAGGTCGAAAACGAAGGTAAGGTCCAAGCAGCTACTATATACACTGATCCACGCAGATAAGTGGGGCTTCCATCATTTGACAGGCAAAGTTCGCGTTCAGAGGCAAAGGACATCAATGTTCTGCCTCTAGAGTTCACTTTGGAGCTTCCCCATAGGTAGTGGTGGGCATTAAAGTCGCCAGTGATCACCCACGGCTGTGGAGTCGATGTCAAAATTCCCTGTAAGCGCTCACAATCCAGACGACTTGTTGGAGATAAGTAGGCTCCAAGAATTGTGAACGTGAGCTTTTGCTTCTTCACTGTTAAGCAAACGATTGATTTACTTCGTCAGGAGGCACTGGGTGATGCACATAAGTCAAGTCACCGGTGTATAAACACAACAATCTTGCTGCACTCTCAGTGGGTAGAGGACATAAAGCACTCATACCCGGACAGTCTGATGGGAGCCGACAAGTTGGGCTCGCATATCACGATAATGGGGAATTGGTGCGTAAAGACAAACTGTCTAAAGTCGGAGATGCGTGACTTAAGTCCTCTTGCGTTCCACTGAAAGACAGATGCATTCTTGACCTCCTCTTGAAACGACGGCATCTCTCGGGCCGTGGTTTTACCCTAGAGCCGCAAGTACCGGACTCAAGGTGTCCAGCACCTGCCTGCAGTGCGCTCTGCGCCGACGGGTTTTCATGCTGCTCAGTAGAATGCGCATAGCGTCCATAAGTGACTTCAACATCGCTATGACTTGGTGATCCTCAGTTGTCGTCACATCAGCGGTTTGTGAGGTCATCGAGGGCGGCGCGATTTGATGTGACCTCGAGGCAGGTTGGGCTCGTGGAAGTGTAGGCCACTCTTCAGGAGGGGAATGTCTTGCCCCTTTCTTCGTCTTCGCGGTGTCCGTCTTTGTGGAAGTCGGCGTTGGTATGGTAGCCGCTTTGCCGGAAGATGGTGTAGCTCTATCAGTAGATGCAACTCTTCGTGATGCTCTTCGGTGGCGATGTCGTCGTCGCCTGAGAGTAGCAGCAGCCTCTCTGTGTTTATAGAATGGTCCCGTACAATACGTTTGAGTACCGCTCGCTCGTTCCTCACCCGCGGGCAATCCTTGGATGAGGCCTCAGGGGTACCATTGCAGTTAGGGCACTTTAACACAGTTGCGCGGCAGGCTTCTTCCGAATGAGATTCAACGCACCGTGGGCACACGAGATTGTTCCTACAGGCACCTTTTACGTGTCCCATCTTGCAGCATTTGTAACATTGCAGGGGCTTCGGTACGTATGGCCGGACTGGATGGCGGACGTGGTCAACTTTGACGTGTTAGGGAAGGCTGTCTCCCTCAAACGCAAGCTTCAGGCAACGTGTGTTGCCAAGTCTTGCGATGTGCGTGATAAGAGTGCCTTCTGTAGTTGGCTTTATTAATATTGGCAAGTCGTGCGTTGGTATAGAAATATCGACATCATAAATGACGCCGACAATGCTATTGCAGCCTGTAGGAATCATGGATCGCACTTTCACTTTGTCGATCTCCGTTACGTGCCGCAGGCTTTGCAGCGCACTACGGTGTAGAACGTCTACTGCGAGTACATTCTTCCGTGCGTTTATTCTCACGTCTTTGATCTCGTTTGGTGCGATTCCCTCAAGAAACGCAGAAAGCACTTGCCTATTTAGGAGTCGCAGATGGGACGCAGGGTCCACGGGCATGAAGAGCATAGTGTACGGCCAGCGCTGTGGTGTTGTCTTCACGGTGGAGATACTTGCCGATGATGACCTCCGTAGCAGTCTTCTTTTTGTAGTTCGGCTCATGACAAGCGTGAAATCGTCGTCCGATGAGTCGACGCAGTCCGAGTACGAGTACAACTCGGTTGCCTCGCTGTCCGTGTCACTTGACGCGTTTCCACGTTTCCTGGACGCGACCCGACGTGATGGTTGGGCGCCAGGAAGGTCCTAGAGGGCTTCTTCGTCCATTGCCGGAACAAGGGAGCGGGAGCTCCCAGATATTGCAGAGAAACAAAGCGAGACAAGGGTACAAGCGTTCTATGAAAGACACACTTCGTCGTCGTCCGATGGAAGGAAATAAACGTTTCTGTTCTCCATGGTACCGACCACATGCTACAGACAGTACATACACTGGATGGATGGATGGATGAGGTTGAACCCTTTAAACCGGGCAGTGGCATACGCCACCTAGCCATGACTATTAACATATTTTGTACTTTGTGGTGGGTGAAACTTCACCCCTGGCCTTGATTTTAGCCACCAATCAAATAACCTCCGTTTGGTTATTTCTACCCGCTTAAAGTCTGTTTTGCCTTCACTGTCCCTAAACCCCAATGCGTTAAAAAAATCAGCCCCGTTGCTTTGCACTGTAGGGTTAAGCCCTTTACAGAAAAGTATGAGGTGTTCAGCCGTTTCCTCTTCTTCTCCACACGCACCGCACAACGTGTCTATACCTTGATACTTGACTCGGCACATCTTAGTCCGCAATACTCCCGTCCTGGCTTCAAACAACAAAGAGCTTCCCCTAGAATTATCATAGATATTTTCTTTGGCAATTTCTTGCTTGAAAGTTCTGTATGTTCCCAGTGCTGATTTCGTCTGCATCCCTGTTTTCCACAGACCCCTCTTTGTTTCCTTAACCTTTTTCTTAACCGCTGTTTCCTGGTTTGCACACCTCCTGCAGTTCAAATGTTTGATTGACAATTTTCTGGTCAGCTTCTTCCATTTTGTGTCAACATTCTTCATGTACAAATAACTGAAAACTCTCCTTGCCCACCGCTTTTCTGCCATTTCTCTCAATCGCTCCTCAAATTCTATTTTGCTGCTGGCTTCCCTGCCCTCAAATGACGTCCATCCCATGTCACCCTGTACTCCCTGATTTGGTGCATTTCCGTGTGCTCCCAGAGCAAGTCTACCTACCCCTCGCTGCTTAACTTCCAACCTTGCTCGAACCTCTGATCTCAAGCACAGGACCACATTGCCGAAAGTCAAACTAGGGACCATCACCCCTTTCCAAATCCCTCTCACCACTTCGTACGTATTGTAATTCCACAGTGCCCTATTTTTCATCACAGCTGCATTTCTGCTACCTTTAGCCGTTACATATCTTTCATGTTCCGTTAGGTACTCAGCCCCATTGTTTATCCACACTCCAAGATATTTGTACTTATCCACCACCTACAGCGTAACCTCCTGTATCCTATGCTCGCTTCCCTGATTATAATTAAAAAATCATGACTGCCGATTTTTCTTTACTAAACCTCAAACCTAAGCTATCTCCCTCTTTACCACAGATGTCCATTAATCTCTGCAAGTCTTCCTTGCTGTCAGCCATAAGTACAATGTCATCCGCATACATCAGTCCTGGTAATGTCCATTCTCCTTGCTTGAAAAAGGAAAGGTTGAAGCCAAGTCCGCTCTTCTCTAATTTTTTCTCTAATCCTTGTAATTACAGCATGAACAACAGAGGTGACAGAGGGCACCCCTGCCTAAGCCCCTGCTGTATCTGTATAGGCCCAGATACCTTGTTTTCCCATTTTACAAGCACCTTGTTACTTTTATAGATATATTTTAAAAGATTACTTATTCCATCTTCCACATCTAGAGTGCCCAGTATGTCCCACAAATCCTTTTTGATTACACTGTCATAGGCTCCCTTGATATCCAAAAATGCGAGCCATAGGGGCCTATGTTCCTTTTCTGCTATTTCAATACACTGCGTCAATGAGAACAGATTATCTTCTAACCTTCTTTGTTTCCGGAACCCATTTTGTAGTTCCCCCAGCACCTCCTCGCTCTCCACCCATGCCTGCAGTCTGTCCTTTATAATCTGCATCACCACCCTGTAAACCACTGACGTCACTGTTTCTGACGGTAGTTGTTTATGTCGGCTTTGACCCCCTTTCCCTTATATATCATGCTCATCCTGCTCAGTCTCCACCCGTCGGGGGCTTATCGTCCATTATCATTTTGCTCACTGCCTCTCTTAATGCTTTCTTAGATTTTGGGCCCAATGTCTTTATTAACATAATTGGGATGCCATCAGGACCTGTCGACGTGCTACTAGGAACCCTCTTCTCTGCCCTTTCCCACTCGCTTTGTTCAAGTGGAGCCACTGCACTAACTAGTCTATCCTCACCTGATTGAGCACATGCTACGTTTCGTTCTTTAAATTATTCTGTCATCATTGTTCTTATATGTTCCATTGCCTCATCTCCTTCTAGCCGAACACAAACTGAGGCTGAGGGTGTTGCGACATCTGGCGACGAAAGGGCGCAACAAGGTTGCGACGGCACGGAAACCCTGGTTCCGAGACTCGTGCGAGCCTCCAAGACTCCCAACAACCACAGATTCAGATTTGAGGGGCTTATTGGCGTTTCCACAAATGTTGCGGATGCACCGTCCGTTTTGCGCACTCTCATCGCAGCTTTCTTAACGCGCGTCATCATCCACGTGAATTTAGCAAAAATCTATGTGAGCACATACATACTCTGCTGGAGTAACCGTACGTAAGATACCAACAATCACCCCCTTCCCACCGCATACACATTAACGGCATGCAGCAGCTGGGTTTGTGGTGCCATGGAGCCGTACTTCAGATGTGTTCGCATATTTCTAGTCACGTGTTTGATGAAGCAGTATGGTCTTTTCTCATTACGCGTGTGCTTCATTTTGCATGAAAGAAGCGAGCACGCGATAAACCAGTGGTTGTTGGCAATGGTTTAGCACGGTTCATTTTGTCTACTTCTTGTCCTCTGTATCCCGCCTTCGCACACTTTCTTCGGAACAAACCTTGCATCTCCAAGTGCTGGTGCAAAAACAAATTACATTTTTCTCTTCGCGGTCAGTAGCAACGGAGATAAGCTAAGCACTACACCTAGCTCAGATCATGTAACACTTGCTTACAAGACATGCACAGTTGAGCAGAGCAGATTTAAACGCAAGCCCTCGGTCGAAAACGCAAAAGAGAAGCAAAAGAGAAACTCAGGAGAATGATTCACACTACTTAAAATGAACTATTTTAAGGTAAACTAGTACCGGGCTTACTCATAACAACTATGCACAACATCCGAAGTAAAACACTCCATTGCTTTACGGTTGATTCGAACTACTCGGCACAAAATGGTTAGGAGTGCTCAGTGCTTTCTTTTTCCTCTCATACAGGGTAACTGGACAAGCGCGAACATACTGCGCGCCAAATGACTAATGCGTTTTCGTTTCTACCCCTGCCTCCATCAGCTGCCCGAGGAAAATTTCAACGATAGGTATATTTTCTGACGCTAGCTCTCATGCGAATACGCTACTCAGGCTGCTTATCATAGCCGTGCATCTGCCTGGTGCTTGAATACTCTTGTACACTTTGTGACACACCATTCGAAGCATAATTTTTATGGTTAAGCCGCAAGGTTGATGCAAGCTGGAAAGCCCTCCCCCGTTCTCGGTCACACTTGAATTTGCAGACAATTCAAAGATAGCTTTATTCACGAGGTCGCGCTAGTGTAGACTTCGTTTGTACTCTGTAGAGAAACACACGAAACTGATAGATGCAAATGATCCAGACACACAGCACAAGGTCACCAGATAATGGCAACAGATCAGGCCGCCACGAAGAGCCCGGCGCCGGGAACAGCAGCGGCGCCGCGCTCCAACTATGCACGCTTTACCGCTTCGCGTAGTTAAGCACGTATTCGCGCACTTTGGCTTTAAAGCCCTCTTTGTCTCTTTGGTAATGCTCAGCGGCCTCGTTGTCTAGAGGATCATCAAAGTTGAGCAAGTCCGTGAAAAGCGCGTTGAGACCCCAGACGATTTCCTTGAGCGTCCGCGTCGGCGCCCAGCCCATGCCGTCGATGGAGCTTTCGCGCAGAAGACTCAGACACACGTTTCCTTCCTCGTTAATATTCGGGTGCCAGAGTCGAGTCATACATTTCACCTTTGGAGGCACCATGTTGTAGTCTTCGGGAACTTCGACTAGAAATACGAAGCGGCCACCCTGCCAATAGCCCTCCTCCGGCGTGATGATAAGCTCGAAGCGATGGAGAACGTCTGGATCATCAAACTTGAGCGTGCACGTATTTGGAAGGTTGGCCTCCATTTCTTGCACTTCGCGCACGAGCAACTTGTCTCGAACGGAAGCCCGGCGCACTGCTCCGGCGCTCTCGGGTACCAAGCTTTGCACAGCTTCTGTGTTGTTGTTCTGCGAGCTCTGCTTCAGCTTTTTCGACAAAGTAATCATAATGCTTGATTGCTCCTTGCCACCCTCCTCACGCACAGCCTTTTGCAGTCACGAGATCATGTCTCTCGCGAACCTACCGCACGCGGAAAAAGTCGCAAAAGTACTTTCCTACCGTGAGAGGTGACTCAAGACGCCATCGTCCCACCCCACCACTGACTACAGGCGGACGCACACTGCTGCATGTGGCGCCGCCTGTCGTCAAGCGCCGTACATTTCTCACAATTAACTGTATTGACTTCAGAAACTAATTCGACTACGCGTGAACACATTAATCTGATCCTCACAAAACCTGTCTTACGTCAGTCTCATTCCAAGTTTTCTTTGCTGGATGAAATTAACTGGATTTTGGCTGGTGCCCCGCCGCTTGCCCTTGCTCCACTGCAGGCTGCCAACCCTAGGGAATTTCTTTGGATCTAGGGAATTTGCGTCGTTCTTAGGGAAAAGAGAAAATTGACATAATCTAAAGAAATTTTCCGCTTACACATGCAGGAAAGAAGTCACTGTCACGATGGGGCTACAGATGAGTTGACGGCGTGTTTTGATGTCAGTCCCTGCAAATTACCTTCGCGTTGGCATGCTAAGTATAACTTAATTGTAATCGTACAGCAGCTCAGTGAACGCATATTGTTAAGTAAACAACAAGGTGTGGATGCCCTGCGGCAGTTAACAGAGACTGAGTTCGTACCTAGCTGTGCTCTCAATTTCTGCATACATTTAATGAAATGTGTATCTGAAGCTGGCCAAAGGAACTGTCGGTATGATGAGTGCAGAACCGAAGTCATCCTTTAAGAAATGTATTACAAAGTACAAGTTAGCAGATGCGAATGAGCGGAGATGTTGAGGCCAGTAGACGACAGCAATGTGTACAAGAAAGCAGGTATAGGTTAACCTATATCTGCTTTCTTGTACACTTTGCTCCTACGTTTAACATTGTTGAGGCTGCGTTCGAATGAAGCCTAAACCGCATAAGAGCACTTTTGTGCGCAACGGTGACGAGCGGCGGCTTCGTGTGACGAAACGGGCCGTCGCGCGAACGGATCGCTCGTTCTTGCGCTCGATCACTCGGTTCTCGAAATCTAGAATTCGTCGCTCGGAACTGCCATGAGCGATTAGCCAATAGCGCGAAGCCAGAACGGGACGTACAGCCTCCCGCATTTTTAGCTATATCGCGCGAGGACACTATAACATGGTCCTACGTCATCCTGAAGGGAACATCGCATTACACGACTCTTGCACAGGAGAGTGCTTAGTCCACTTGAGCTGCCGGTCTCGCTGATTGTCGCCGCTTAAAAATGACGCGTGATGGAATGAGGGAGGCTGTACATCAGCCAAGTACTACCGATTGTCTCTCGGAACGCGCAAACGACGAAATTTTGATACGTGCAAGGATAGGAATAATAATAATAATAATAATAATAATAATAATAATAATAATAATAATAATAATATAAATAATAATAATAATAACCTTTATTTTTTCATAAACATGATGGGGGAGGTAAGGTAAAAAAAGCTGAACAGACAGCTTGACTAGTTACCCCCCCCCAAAAAAAAAAAAAAAAAAAAAAAAAAAAAAAACATTCCATAAAGGCAGACAGTGCTGCGATCGACATGAAGTGAAAACACATTTTTGATTGTATAAAAATAAAACCTATCACTGCAAGCATCTTTGTGGCTTATAAATATACACATTCCCAAAAAAGTGAACATGCAACTGTAACAATTGCTTTATATTTACATGTAACTGCTGAAAGACATATGTAAACACTCAGACACACAACGGCTCACTGACATATGCAAAATGGTATATCTTGGACAATCGTCACTAAACTTCACAAGAAAAAGTTCAGGAAACACGTGAAAGACAGACATAAATCTATGATATGCATACCAATTTGCACAAACGAGAACAACGTTCAGGGAAATACACCTAGAAAAAAAATTTCACTGCTATTTTGATGTATTTTCTAGCTGTATAGCGTGGTGGTGACAAATATTTAATTGTTCTGGCAGTTTTCATCATTTTTACCTGCCGCGGAGGCTCAGTCAGCTAACGCATTGCGCTGCTGAGCACGAGGTCGCGGGATTGAATCCCGCCGCGGCATCCGCATTTCGAAATGCAAAAATGCCGGGTGTGCTTGAGTTGCAGTGCACGTTAAAGAACCCCAGGTGGTCAAAATTATTCCGGAGCTCTCCACTACGGCGTGCCTCATAATCAGAACTGGTTTTGGCACGTAAAACCCCAGAAAGAAGAAGTTTACATTATTTTCCATAGGTCGTTCTACAGACACGACATACGTAAGGCCTATTCTTGAGTACGCGTGCACGATATATGACCCTTATTAGGACAAGCTTAAATACATCCTAGAGCGCGTACAAAACCAAGCAGCACGCTTTATCACTGGGAGCTATTGCAGCTCCGTAGCATCACAGAAATGAAAATATGCCTAGCGCATGTTAGCCGAACGTCGGCGTTGCTTGCGTCTCCAAATTTTTTCATAAGATCATTTACAACAATACTGGCATTAAGAAATCAAAATACATGCTTAACCCGCATTACATATCCCATCGCCATGAACACACATTAAAGTAAGGCCAATGAAGTCAAGAACAAACTTGTTAAAGTATTCTTTTTTCCCCAAAAACCATCATGAATGGAAGGCTCTGTCTGAGGACACCGTTTCTAAAACATCAAATTCAGCATTCTTCAATCAACTGCTTGACATGTGATCAGTTCGTATGTATTGATGTTACTTTTTTTCGTGTTTGCTCGCCTACTATATATATTTATGAGAGTTTATAAGTGCGTATATGTGTTTATATATATTTATGTATGAACACGTATGTGTATGTATGCATATATATTTGTACATATAGTCGTTTTCTTTCGTTTTCCTTTTTTGTTTTGGAGATAGTTATGCTGCCTGCACTGCATTATTTGTCACCGTGTTTTTTGTTATGTAACCTTAATTGCCACTGTTTTACATTTGTATTATCCCTCCGCCTCTCCTGTATTCTTAAGTTGTAACCGACTTTTTTTTTATAGTTGCGACGCGCGAAAGTACGCTGCGCGGGAAAATTTGCAGTGGAACGCGATTGGAATCAGCGCTGAACGCGATTGCTTCTCGGTTCGAATTTAAAAAATATATATTTGCACTCTAGTTGGGGGGTGCGGCTCTTACACGGATTTATACGGGAAGAATCTTCCTTCGTGTAATTGTCTTATATGCTTCGCTATCACTAATACTGCTTCGCCTTTCCGGTGAAACTGCAGCCTCTTTTTTTTTTTTTTCCGAGTCCTAGTAAAAGCTCTGCTGCGCATGACTGCTATTGATTCTCATTTAGAGTGAATCCGGCTTGGCCTCACTTCCCTTACTAAGTTAAATATATATATTTATGGCCTCTGCATGCACGTTGCGATGTTTCCATCCCCAATAAATGTTGTAAATTATCATAAGTTTTTTTTCTTTCATGAGTCGCTAGCATTACCTACTGGAAAGACAAGCAATGCTGAGTCACATATCATTTCAATTATCAATTTCAATTATCAATGGTGTGTGCATTTCACCCCCCCCCCCCCCCCCCCCCCCCCCGTAGTCTGCGCCTATGTTGCAAAAACAGGCTCTAAGTTTGTCAAATGAAAATTTACAAGCACCATTATATGAAGTTGAATAAAGCAGTAAAATTCAATGGTTCCTACAATATGTCTGCACAAATCGTTATACCCTTGTGGGTCACAAATTTCTGTTTAAAGAGCTAAACAGCTTCTAGTGGCAGTGATATGGTATTCTTGAAAGCCATATGCACGTACTTAAATGTGCATTCGAGCCAAATTTATTGGCATGATTACATCACTGTACATTGCAATGATTATATGAACTTCAAGGTGAGATGAAATGGCTAGCGGTAGTTACGGGAGTGTTCACCTATGCCTTTGCTATATGTTGCAGCACAACTAGTTGGAAAGTCTAGTATGGTCATTTTATCACGCTTTCAAGCACGAGCATGGTGATCAAATGATGTACCTATTTTATTTAGCAGCAGCTTTGCGAAAACCTGACGCACTGAAATCTGTCTCTTGCAAATAATCTTCTTTTTTTATATCTTGTCCTTCCGAAAGAGTAAGCAGGTGTTGTGCCACTCTCGGTGGCAGTTGCCAGCCTGATGCATCCCTATTTTCTTGACTGTCCTTGTGTATGGTGTGTGCATATCGAATAATATTCTGTGAGGTTGCGGCTAGTAATGAAATGTTTATTTCTCTCAAAGTTACAGAGTAGCCAGGAAGATGGGATGCAGGGCAAAATATGCTTGATACATCTTGAAGACCGCCCGGCGCCCGTTAATCACATCAGTATCTTCACAATAACCCTAAACTCAACCTAGCTTCGTATAAGCTCAAGGTCTATTGATCAAACTGAACCGGGCCGGGTCGAGCCTGAATCTTTTCGCCCCCGGCTGGGTACGGGCCAGCTTTGAAATCACCAAGCTGGGCTCAGGCGGCCACGCATGGCACTCTTGGGCTCAGTCGGGCCTGAAATAATGGCCCATGCAGTGTTCTAGGTTTGCCCAAGTAGCTGTGCTCTGGCCTGTTACTCTGCACTGGGGAAGAGGAGCAAAAGTAGTGATAATTGATGATGAGGGGAAGGGAATGGAGGAGGATCTTTGGATGGGAAGTCGGCAAAATACATCTCTTACTTCTCTTCAAATTACCTGTTTGTGCTGTGTGTTGTCTTCTCAGTCCCCCACACATGCTGGTCTCGGCTATCATATGCACATTGTACCTTACCACAGTGTGCTCCTACTTGCGGAACCACTGGGGCGCATACATTTTGTACTGGTGCACTGTGTAAGTTCACTATTTTGAAGTGGGGATAGAATGAAGGGCAGGCATGTCACACTTTTTTTCTCTTGAGCATTCTTTACTTGGGACATCTTCACTTGTCATTGCCATATTGAATAGGCGCATTAATCATGATTGGCTGCCAGGATCGTTCTGTGTGTGTGTGTGGGGGG